>NC_057386.1:53779843-53956291 GCF_019320065.1 Cervus canadensis | reverse complement strand
CATGCTGTTCTTTCAAACATCCCACCCTCACTTTCTCCCACAGAGTTCAAAAGTCTGTTCTGTATTTCTGTGTCTCTTTTTCTGTTTTATATATAGGGTTATCGTTACCTTCTTTCTAAATTCCATATATATGTGTTAGTATGCTGTAATGTTCTTTATCTTTCTGGCTTACTTCACTCTGTATAATGGGCTCCAGTTTCATCCATCTCATTAGAACTGATTCAAATGAATTCTTTTTAATGGCTGAGTAATATTCCATGGTGTATATGTACCACAGCTTCCTTATCCATTCATCTGCTGATGGGCATCTAGGTTGCTTCCATGTCCTGGCTATTATAAACAGTGCTGCGATGAACATTGGGGTGCACGTGTCTCTTTCAGATCTGGTTTCCTTGGTGTGTATGCCCAGAAGTGGGATTGCTGGGTCATATGGCAGTTCTGTTTCCAGCTTTTTAAGAAATCTCCACACTGTTTTCCATAGCGGCTGTACTAGTTTGCATTCTCACCAACAGTGTAAGAGGGTTCCCTTTTCCCCACACCCTCTCCAGCATTCATTGCTTGTAGACTTTTGGATAGCAGCCATCCTGACTGGCGTGTAATGGTACCTCATTGTGGTTTTGATTTGCATTTCTCTGATAATGAGTGATGTTGAGCATCTTTTCATGTGTTTGTTAGCCATCTGTATGTCTTCTTTGGAGAAATGTCTGTTTAGTTCTTTGGCCCATTTTTTGATTGGGTCATTTATTTTTCTGGAATTGAGCTTCAGGAGTTGCTTGTATATTTTTGAGATTAATCCTTTGTCTGTTTCTTCATTTGCTATTATTTTCTCCCAATCTGAGGGCTGTCTTTTCACCTTACTTATAGTTTCCTTTGTAGTGCAAAAGCTTTTAAGTTTCATTAGGTCCCATTTGTTTAGTTTTGCTTTTATTTCCAATATTCTGGGAGGTGGGTCATAGAGGATCTTGCTGTGATTTATGTCAGAGAGTGTTTTGCCTATGTTCTCCTCTAGGAGTTTTATAGTTTCTGGTCTTACATTTAGATCTTTAATCCATTTTGAGTTTATTTTTGTGTATGGTGTTAGAAGGTGTTCTAGTTTCATTCTTTTACAAGTGGTTGACCAGTTTTCCCAGCACCACTTGTTAAAGAGGTTGTCTTTTTTCCATTGTATATCCTTGCCTCCTTTGTCAAAGATAAGGTGTCCATAGGTTCGTGGATTTATCTCTGGGCTTTCTATTCTGTTCCATTGATCTATATTTCTGTCTTTGTGCCAGTACAATACTGTCTTGATGACTGTGGCTTTGTAGTAGAGTCTGAAGTCAGGCAGGTTGATTCCTCCAGTTCCATTCTTCTTTCTCAAGATTACTTTGGCTATTTGAGGTTTTTTGTATTTCCATACAAATTGTGAAATTATTTGTTCTAGTTCTGTGAAAAATACTGTTGGTAGCTTGATAGGGATTGCATTGAATCTATAGATTGCTTTGGGTAGAATAGCCATTTTGACAATATTGATTCTTCCAATCCATGAACACGGTATGTTTCTCCATCTGTTTGTGTCCTCTTTGATTTCTTTCATCAGTGTTTTATAGTTTTCTATGTATAGGTCTTTTGTTTCTTTAGGTAGATATACTCCTAGGAAACCAGATCTGAAAGAGACACGTGCACCCCAATGTTCATTGCAGCACTGTTTATAATAGCCCGGACATGGAAGCAACCTAGATGCCCATCAGCAGATGAATGGATAAGAAAGCTATGGTACATATACACAATGGAATATTACTCAGCCATTAAAAAGAATACATTTGAATCAGTTCTAATGAGATGGATGAAACTGGAGCCCATTATATAGAGTGAAGTAAGCCAGAAAGATAAACACCAATACAGTATACTAATGCATATATATGGAATTTAGAAAGATGGTAACGGTAACCCTATATGCAAGACAGAAAAAGAGACACAGATGTATAGAACAGACCTTTGGACTCTATGGGATAAGGTGAGGGTGGGATGATCTGAGAGAATAGCATTGAAACATGTATATTATCAAGTGCAAAACAGATCGCCAGTCCAGGTTGGATGCATGAGACAAGTGCTCAGGGCTGGTGCACTGGGAAGACCCAGAAGGATGGGATGGGGAGGGAAGTGGGAGGGGGGTTCAGGATGGGGAACACATGTAAATCCATGGCTGATTCATGTCAATGTATGGCAAAAACCACTACAATATTGTAAAGTAATTAGCCTCTAACTAATAAAAATAAGTGGAAAAAAAAAAAAAAACCAAAATACAAAGCAACAGCCTTTTTCTCCCCTTTATTCTATTTTGCTATCTATTCCAGGTCCATCTTGAAAAGATACTGAAGAATGGTGAGTTAAACCCATTTATCCCTATTGCAGGGTTTAGGACAGTGCTGGGTACATTACTGATGGCCAGAGGATATTGAAATGCTGTTCTCTCATTTTGGTGCTGATGTGCAGAGAGGAATGGTTGGGGTTTCATGTTGCTTGTGGGAGCTGGGACTGTGGAACTTGTTTGAATTTCACCTCTGCTGGTGAGCATGGTGAAATAAAAAAATAAATGTGCTAAATGGGAACAACTTATTTCCTCTCACAGCTTGTGCATAGATCTTTACACTTGGTGAGTATTTCTGAGGAGGTGTCAGCTCCATCAACATGTAACACTGTTTACTCTCATAAGAAGGGAAGACAGTCAATGGCAATGGGGCTTCTTTCTCCTGTGGTCATTTAGTGCCAGGACACATGGTATGCACAATTTTGTGGGCAGAAGATTTTCAAAGGAAGTATCTTGGGCTTGACTTAGGAAAGCTAGTTATCTGCTCAGGGTGCTTGACTCATGGGTAAACAGTCCTTGGAAAGGCTGCTGTTAGACCCCTTTCCTGGATTGTGTCATGGATGCACTTAATCCTTAGTTAGCCCCTCTGGGAAGCTCCAGGCTTATCAGCGCTGAGCAGAGGTCCATGCTCAAGGCAAGCAAAGTAGAGTGCAGCAGAATGTGGGGTTTGATACTACTGATACCACTTTTTCTACAACGTTATGATTTTCTGGGACATTTTGAAATTCTAACCACAATTATTTTATACTTCCAATGGTAAAATGCTTTATAAATACATTTTTAACTTAAAAGAATACAAACCTGTTGAATACACAATTGGTTTGGAATTTCCTATTGTAGTAGCAAGAAGAGAAACACTTAAAATGTTGTTAGGAGCACTGTCAATAAGAATATTGAAAGCTGTGCACACAAACATCCTGAATTGAAAGTTAATGTGGTGGAAAGGGAGGAACAGGAAGGCAGGGAACATAAGAAGACATACTTTGAAATCCCACTCCTGCCAACAGCTAATGCTGAGAACTTAAGTCAGGATCTCAGTTTCCTCATCTCTCTGTGAAAACAGGATAACAGTTATCCTGCCAACAGTATAGGTTTGCAAGGTGGATCTAAGGAAAAAGAGGACTTGGAAAAGCTTTGGGAAGTTAAAACAGCTTTGCAGAGAATAACAATAACACTGGCATTATCTGGGCCAGAATGGCTAAACCAGGTAACTGTCTTGTAACAGAGTTTTTTCAAAGAGTATGTCATGAGTATGGCAAACTGACAGTGTTCAGGCCTTGTGCTTTGTTGTTTGGAGATGCATTCACTGACAGAGCTTTTAAGTGGCTTTGATACAGCATGGGTTGAGGAAGACAGAACACTGGATGATGGTGAGATGAAGATGTCGAAACCACAAGGCCTAGGAGCTGCCCATAGATTTCCTGAGACTGCTCATTGATCACTGGAGCCATTCTTTTAGGGACTTTCAAGAGAGTTTACTGTGCTAGTAAGATGGGAATAGCATCTTTCAGGGCCTCTTTGAAGGAGAACCTGCAGTTCAGTGCACTTCTGCCAGCCACAGAAAATGATCACTTGCAGTTCATTTCCAAGTACGTTTCTCATTAGGGGTATATAAAAGGCTTGTGTAGGCACAGGGCTAATGTTCACTCTCTCAAAGACAGGTCCAAGAAGATCCTTCCTTCCTAACTCATAATTTCCTGTTACCTGGGTCCTTTCCATGAACCCTGTACCTTATGTGTGGGAATGGTGTTTCCCCCTCGAAATTGGTGGAAATCTCCTTTGAAGACCCAATGGGGCATCATGAGGTGGGGGAGCATGGGATTCTGTAGGTACCACTCCTATCTCAGGAGCAAACATACTTCACAAGGGGTGAAATATGCCCATTAGCAAACTTGAAGACAGTAAAAGAGTTCAGGGAAAAGGTGCCTTATGGTCAAAAGGAATAGAGACATTCCTTTTCAAGCTTTCTGTATCAATCCTAGTTCTGATAGGAAACAGAAAAACAGTCACCCTCAAGTGGGGTAATTAAAGGAAATGTAATAAAATGACCACCCACGAAAGTATTGGGGGAGTTAAAGGACGTCAACAGGATGTGAGGAAATGTCCTAGAGCTAAATAGTAGCTGGGAGACATTACCAACCCTGGATCTGATGGGGTGTGAGGGAGAGTCATTATCTGAGCTCAGAGCTGCAGGAGAGAGACAAGAGCCTAGGCTTGGGTGGAGGAACACACAACTAAAACCCATGGCCCAGCAATGAGAGAGGGAGCGTGATCACTCTGATTTCATTATTTCTTATCCCTTAGCCTCCAGCCAGGGTTCCCCATTCGCTGAGTCTGCCAGGGAACCAAAGGATAAGGGCCAATGTAAAGATTGCCTGTAGCCTCCCAGAGGTTAGAAAATCTTCTCATACAGGAAAATAGAAGCTATCCAGGGCATTTTTCTTGGCTAAAATACCCTATTTTAAAACAAAACACTCAAAAATATAACTTATGGAAAGAACATAGGAGTCACCAATGTGGAGACCAGAGTTCTGATCGGAACTCTGTTACTCGTTTGCTGACATCTTGGGTGAGTCATGTTCCCTCTCTTTTGGTGCCTCCCGTTCTTCCTTATCCAGGAGGGTATGCAGCCGAAGTGGGTTTATTAGTACTGGTGTGTGCTGAACATCTTGAGCCCTCGTAATCAGAGGGAGAGATTGAGCAGCTGTAGATATAACTTAGAGGAGGGAGAACAGTGGTGAGGCCACTTAGAGCCCTACAAACCTGGTGGAAAAGGAATTAGAGCAGGAGCAGCAGAACCCTGAGACTCTCCCCTCCTTCTGTGTTCAGGAAGGCTTCGGGGGATGTGTACCAACAGCTGCAGATGTGAGCACTGAAGCGAGAAGACAGGGAGGCTCTGTTTATTACTGAGCAAAATGAACACTGTTTTCACTTAGCGGCTGCTTGTTGTTCTTGCCTGGTTGCCAAAACGCACATCTGTGATTATGTGTCTCAAACTGGCTCTCTAGTCGCTGCCCACTCTTTAGAATGTATGGTCCAGAAAGTATGGGGTTGTGCTCACAAGTAAAGGAAGCATTAGAAGAGACACTTTCTATGAGATGTCAGTGAAGTACAGATCTAAGTCAAATCTCAAACTAAAAATATAAGAAAGGAGTGTGTAATAAATGGAATATATGAGAGAAATCAAAGGCAAAATGTAAGTAGCCCCTCCTAGCAAAGATTAAGTCAGGTACAGAGAATATCTAGACAGACCGGTCACTGCTGGGGTAAGATATAGTTGGATGATACTCAAAGCCACCAGGATTTGTAAGGAACACAGGATAAGTGCTTACTTTCTATACCCAGAAAGTAGAAGTCCAAAGAAAGAACACTAGAAAAAGTCAAATGAGTTAACATTTTTAAATGTTGAGCATCTTAGTGTCTTACACAACTATAATCACACCTTCAACCAGATCTTCACCCAGGCTCTGTAGGGAGTACCTGAGATTTAAAAAAACTTCTCTAAGAACTACATAGCATGCCCTTTATTTCAATCCAAGCCAACAATCGTGCCTCTGAGATTGTTGATCTCAGATGAGTTCTGATCGGTCCCATCCCCAAGGAAATCTTTCCATGACTTCTCTGACCAGGGCAAGCCCTCCTCTCATAACTCTGGGGACATCATCTTTGTAGCACCTACCCTGGTTGAAGTTTATACTTATGCATTTGATTGGTGCCTTCCTACCCCACAGAGTGTAAGCTCCATAAGGCCAGGTCTATTTATCAGTCATCACACTCCCAGATCCTAAGCTGGTCTATGGAACTGTGTAGGTTCTTAGCCACATCAGTTCAATGGATAATAAAGCAATGAAAACACGCCTGGTTTCTCTGATTCTTATATTTCTTGGTATCTGAAATCTCTTGCTACTTGGCTTCTTCATGTTAATACTTTGACTGCATATTTTGCATGACTTTGATTTTATTTCCTACCCTGGAGGTTGTCTTGGCTTTAAGATCTGTATCTAATTAGACAGTAGTAGATACTGGAATCACACAAGTAATTAAAGAACAAAGTACTTGAGAGAACAAATAAAAAGAGCCAGAACAATTGATAAAAAGAAAATGAATACTTTATTTCAAATATACTATTTATAACAAATATTTATCCTTAAATTGCATTTCTGCAACTTTTTGGTTATAAAATTTTTTATACCTATTAAATTTCTAACTGAACTTATTTTTTTGTAATCACATAAGTAATAATGCAATGCTATAGAAGTTCTGGAAAGGTAAAAAGATATATTATCCCTGACTTTGAAGTAAAAGCAAAATTGTAGTTCTGTTGTTCTCCAAATTTCACATATGCTTTTGTGTTTCAATATGCAAAGTAAACCAAGTAATTGTGTCACATTTACTAAATCATACCCTTATTTTAGACTGTTTCTGGTTTTCACTATGATAAATAATCAGCAATAAACATACTTCTTATTGTAAAAAAAATAGAGAAAGTGCTATAGACTGAGTGTTTGTGCCTACCCTCATTCCCCAATTCATTTTGAAATCCTAACTTCGATTATGAAGGAATTAGAAGGTGAGGGGGGAACTTTGGGGGTAATTACATCAGGAAGGTAAAATTTGCATGAATGTAATTGTGCCCTTGTAAAAGAGACCCCAGAGAGCTTTCTCTCCCTTTCTGCCATGTGAGAACACATGGAGAAAATGGCATTCTTTTAACCAGATATCAAATCTGCCAAGACTTTATCTTAGATGTTCAGTATTTAGAACTGTGAGAAAAAAAAATTGCTGTTTTAAGCCACTATGTGTGTATGTGTGTGTGTGGGTGTGTGTGTGTGTGTGTAGTAATTTGTTATAGCTGCCTGAATGGATTAAGACAAAAATTGAGCTAAAAATTCTTTTTTATTGACATTTGGCTGACTCTGGCATGGAATAGGGGAACCACAAGAGAAGACAATCAAAGCATGCCCTGAAATACTAAACACAGTCAAACATATTTGAATAAAGACATTTGAGCTCATTAATACAGATTCTTATAACCTCAGGTCTCTAGGACATCAGTGGCTTCCTATGATGCTCTTACCTCTGTACTCCTAGTTTGTTCAAAATAATGCTTCCAAATTAATCTTCTAAAATGCCTGTTGGCAGTGTAATTATTTTCAATGCACATTTCCACAGGGCAAACACATAAATAAAAGCCCCCAAGAGTTTGGGGGAGCTTATACTAACAATAGGACACTGGTGCTGACTAGCACCATTTTCAAGTCCTCCCTCAAGCTTAGTAGAGCCTAGGGTTTACCCACTCACCAGTGGGCTCAAATCAGTCCTGAGTGCTCTTGAGTTGGGAATCCAGCCATGCAGAGCCCAGCCAGTGGACCAGCAGCCACTGCAAGAGGTATTGCCTAACAGCCAGCCAGGCTGGGAGCAGACTATCAACAGCAGGACCAGAAGCTGGCCCTGCATCAGCAGAAGGGCCTGTGCAGTCACTAACTGGGCCTGCTGAGGGCCTATAGCTCTGGTGAACAGAAGGGAGTATGTTGCTAGACCACACAGGACATAAACTACATACAGCCACTTATCCAAGACCAAGAAATGTAACTGACTTACCTAATACATAGAAATGAAAACAGAAAATGAGGTAAAAGAGGTGATGGAGGAAAGGAACCCAAATATAGCACTGAAGACAGTCGCCAAATCACAAGTGAAGAAAACAAAGAAGAAACAGAGAACTTTAAAAACAACCAGGGAACAATTAACAAAATGGCAATAAGTACATACCTATTAATAATCACTTTAAATGTAAGTGGACATTTAAATTTAAATGGAATAAATGCTCCAATTCAAAGACATATATATTCTTCCCTGGTGGCTCAGCCAGTAAAGAATCGACCTGCAATGCAGGAGACCCAGGTTCAATCCCTGGATCAGGAAGATCCCATGGAGAGGGGGATGGCTATCCATTCTCATATTCTTGCCTGGAGAACACCAAGGACAGAGGAGCCTGGTGGGCTACCGTCCACGGGGTCACAAAGAGACAGATATAACTGAGTGACTAACACTCTCACTTTCAAAGACATAGAGTGGCTCAATGAATTAAAAAAAATAAGGCCCTTATATATGTCATCTACAAGAGACTCATTTCCAACCTAAAGACACACAAAGACTGAAAGTGAAGGGATGGAAAAGGTATTCCATTCAAATAGAAATTAAAAGAAAGTTGAGGAAGAAATAGTTATATCACACAAATATACTTTAAAATAGATATAAAGAGAGAAAGAAAGACATCACATAATATAGGAGCACCTAGATGCATAAGGCACATATTAAATATTAGGAGAGAAATTGACAGTAATGCAATAACAGTAGGTGATTTTTAACCTCATTTATATCAATGGACTGATCATTTAGACAGAACATCAATAAGGAAACACTGGTCTTAAATAACACTTTAGACTAGATGAACTTAATAGACATATGTAGAATATTGCATTCAAAGCAGTGCAATACACATTTTTTTTTTTCAGGATCATACATCATGATGATGTGGGATTTATCCCAGGGATGGCAAGATGGTTTTATGTCTGCAAATCAATCAACGTAATACACTAATACACCACTCTAACAAATTAAAGAATAAAAATCATATGATCATTTTAATAGATGCAGAAAAAGCTTTTGACAAAATGCAACATCCTTTCATGATTAAAAAAACTCTCAACAAAGTGGGTATAGAAAGAACATACCCCAACATAATATTAACAAAAGCCATATGTGACAAAGGCAATACCAACTCAATGGTGACAAGCTGAAAACATTCCCTCTGTGATCAGGAACAAGATAACAGTGCCCAATCTCACCAGTTTAATTCAACATAGTATTGGGTATGTAATTCAATATAGTATTTAATTTAACACAGTAATCAGACAAAAATAAAAATTAAAAAATACAAACTGGAAGCAAGCAAACATTAATCACTCAGTTGTGTCTGACAGACCCCATGGACTGTAACCCACCAGACTCCTCTGTCCATGGAATTCTCTAGGCAAGAATACTAGAGTGGATAGCCATTTCCTCCTCCAGGGGATCTCCCTGATTCAGGGAATGAACTGAAGTCTCCTGTATTGTAGGCAGATTTTTTACTGTCTGAGCCACCATGGAAGCCCAGTGATCCAGGAATTCCACTCCTGCATATTTTTCTGAAGAAAACAAAGCACTAATTCAAAAAGATGTATATGCACCGCTATGTTTAGTGCAGCATTATTTATAATGGCTAAGATATGGAAGCAGCCTAAGTGTCCACTGATAGATGAATGGATAAAGAAAATGTGGAAATACATACAGACACACACACATGTGTGTGTGTGTGTGTGTGTGTGTGTGTGTGTGTGTATTAGTCTGAGCCAGACCTGCGTTTGAGTGTTTGTCTCCTGCAGAGGCATGGGTCAGGAGTGGCCTGCTGTGGGGACAGAGTCCCTGGCTGCAGCAGACCTGCATCACACAGCTTATGGCATAAGCCCTGTTGGAGGAGGTCGCCATTAGCCCCATCATAAAGCCACTAAGCAGACACCCACAAACTGCAGAACAATTATCCAAAGAAATTCTTGCACTGTTAAGAAAGTTCTAGGACCTACAACAGATTTCCCAACCAGGAGATCTGGCAAAGGGTCTGAGAACCCCCAGAGAATTTGACTTCAGAGGCCAGTGGGATTTGATTACAGAACTTCCACAGGATTGGGGAAACAAATTCTTGGAGGGCACAAACAAAACCTTGTGTGCACAAGAAGCCAGGAGAAAGGAGAAGTGTCCTCACAAGAGACTGAGTCAGACTTCTCTGTGAGTGTCCAGGAGTCTCCAGTGGCGGGTCAACAGTTTGGTCTCAGGCCAGACAACAGGGAGGAAACACTGCCCCACCCATCAACAGAATATTGGATTAAAGATTTACTGAGCATGGCCCCACCCATCAGAACAAGACCCAGCTTCCCCCTCAGTCAGCCTTTCCCATCAGGAAGCTTCCATAAGCCTCTAATCCCTCTCCATCAGAGGGCAGACAGAATGAAAACCTCAATCACAGAAAACAAATCAAACTGATCATATGCACCACAGCCTTGTCTAACTCAATGCAAGTACAAGCCATGCCGTGTGGGGCCACCCAAGACAGATGGGTCAAGTGGAGAGTTCTGACAAAAAATGGTCCACTGGAGAAGGGAATGGCAAGCCACTTCAGTACTCTTGCCTTGAGAACCCCATGAACAGTATGAAAAGGCAAAAATATATGATACTGAAAGGTGAATTCCCCAGGTTGTTAGGCGCCCAATATGCTACTGAAGAAGAGTGGAGAAATAGCTCCAGAAAGAATGAAGAGACAGAGCCAAAGTGAAAACAATGCCCAGTTGTGGATGTGACTGGTGGTGGAAGTAAATTCCGGTGCTGTAAAGAACAATATTGCATAGGAACCTGGGATGTTAGGTCCAGGAATCAAGGTAAATTGGAAGTGGAAGTGGAGGTGATGGCAGGAGTGAACGCCAACATTTTAGGAATCAGTAAAATAAAATGGACTGGAATGGGTGAATTTAATTCAGATGACCATTGTATATACTACTGTGGGCAAGAATCCCTTAGAAGAAATGGAGTAGCCCTCATAGTCAACAAAAGAGTCCAAAATGCAGTACTTGGGCACAGGCTCATAAAGGACAGAATGATCTCTGTTTGTTTCCAAGGCAAACCATTCAGTATCACATTCAAACATTCAATATCATAGTAAACCAAGTCTATGCCTCAACCACTTTAATGTCAGTGCAGTTGAAGGTGAACAGTTCTACAAGACCTTCTATAACTAAGACCAAATAAAGATGTCCTTTTCAACATAGGGGACTGAAATGCAAAAGTATGAAGTCAAGAGACACCTGGAGTAACAGGCAAATTTGTCCTTGGAGCACAAAATAAAGCAGAGCAAAGGCTAACAGAGTTTTGCCAAGAGAACATATTGGTCATAGCAAACACCCTCTTCCAACAACACAAGAGACAACTCTACACATGGACATCGCCAGATGGTCAATACCAAAATAAGATTGATTATATTCTTTCCAGAAGAAGATGGAGAAGCTCTCTACAGAGAGGAACAAGAAAACCGGGAGCTGACTGGCTCAGATCTTGAACTCCTTATCACAAAATTCAGACTTAAATTGAATAAAGTAGGGAAAAACACTAGACCATTCAGGTATGACCTAAATCAAATCCCTCATGATTATACAGTGGAAGGGGAAAATAGATTCAAGGGATTAGCTCTGAGAGACAGAATGCATGAATAACTATGGATGGAGGTTCATGACATGGTACAGGAGACAGTGATCAAGACCATCCCCAAGAGAAAGAAAGGCAAAATGGTTTTCTGAGGAGGCCTTACTATAGCGGAGAAAAGAAGACAGGCTAAAGGCAAAGGAGAAGGAAAGTTACACCCATCTTGTCAGGAAGCAATTAACAAGAGGATTCCTGTGTGCTGTTTTGGATCTGTCAGGAACCCTCTGGCCCTTATTGATTCCTGAATATTCAGGAATTAAGAGGAGAGGCACGCCTTTCCCGGGGCTGAGGAATCCAGGCATTTCTCATTACAGTGATAAGTACCTTCTTCCTTTTTATGAGCCATACGGTAAAAGGTCTGGTATTCCCATCTCTTGAAGAATTTTCCACAGTTTATGTGATCCACACAGTCAAAGGCTTTGGCATAGTCAATAAAGCAGATGTTTTTCTGTAAATTTCTTGCTTTTTCCTTGATCCAACAGATGTTGGCAATTTGATCTCTGATTCCTTTGCCTTTTCTAAATCCAGCTTGAACATTTGGAAGTTCATGGTTCATGTTCTGCTGAAGCCTGGCTTGGAGAATTTTGAGCATTATTTTGGTAGCATGTGAGATGAGTGCAATTGTGTGGTATTCTGAACATTCTTTGGCATTGCCTTTCTTTGGGATTGGAATGAAAACTTACCTTTTCTAGCCCTGTGACCACTGCTGAGTTTTTCAAATTTGCTGGCATATTGAGTGCAGCACTTTCAAAGCATCAGCTTTTGGGATTTGAAATAGCTCAACTGGAATTTGTATGTAATATACTGCATAGGGAATATAATCAATAATGTTGCAGTAACTGTATTATGACAGATAGTAACCAGACTATCATGGTGATCATTTTGTAATGTATATAAATATCAAATCCCTATGTTGTATGCCTAAAGCTAATATAATATTGTAAGTCAAATATACTTCAATTAAAATAAAATGAAACCTAGATCTTGAAAGAGTTGGAAACAGGAAGTCTAACTATATTCAGTTCAGTTCGGTTCAGTTCAGTTGCTCAGTCATGTCTGACTCTTTGCAACCCTGTGAACCGCAGCACACAAGGCCTCCCTGTCCATCACCAACTCCTGGAGTCCACCCAAACCCATGTCCATGGAATCCGTGATTTCATCCAACCATCTCATCCTCTGTCATCACCTTGTGCTCCTGCCCTGAATCTTTCCCAGCATCAGGGTCTTTTCCAATGAGTCAGCTCTTGGCATCAGGTGGCCAAAGTATTGGAGTTTCAGCTTCAACATCAGTCCTTCCAATGAACACCCAGGACTGATCTCCTTTAGGATGGACTGGTTGGGTCTCCTTGCAGTCCAAGGGACTCTCAAGAGTCTTCTTCAACACCACAGTTCAAAAGCACCAATTCTTCAGTGCTCAGCTTTCATATAGTCCAACTCTCACATTCATACATGACTACTGGAAAAACCATAGCCTTGACCAGATGGACTTTTGTTGGCAAAGTAATGTCTCTGCTTCTTAATAAGCTGTCTAGGTTGGTCATAAGTTTCCTTGCAAGGAGTAAGTGTCTTTTAATTTCATGGCTGCAATCACCATCTGCAGTGATTTTGGAGTCCAGAAAAATTAAGTCAGCCACTATTTCCACTGTTTCCCCATCTATTTGCCATGAAGTGATAAGACTGGTTGCCATGATCTTAGTTTTCTGAATGTTGAGCTTTAAGCCAACTTTTTCACTCTCCTCTTATATTAGGTAATTGAAAGGCAAAGCAAAACTTAATTGCTACTGTATTCAACATTCTGGATGCATAATTTAGAAATTCAATAAAAGGAACAAAATGTGCAAAAAAAAAAAAAAAAAGACCTTCAGAAATAAGATAACCAACAATGCAGTTTAAATTTGGGGAAAATATCTGAACAGACTTCTCCAAGGAAGGTTTACAAATGGTAAATAAGTACATGAAAAGATGCTAGGCATCACGTGTCATTAGAGAAATGCAAATTAAAACAACAGTAAGATACTACCACATACCTATTAGTGTGGCTAAAATCCTCAAAAACCTAACAGTGCAATGTTGAAAGCCTGCCGAGCAACAGGAACACTCTTTGTTTCCTGTTGGGAATTCAAATTATACCGTCACTTTGGAAGACAGTGTGGAAGTTTCTTTATAAAGCAAAATATAGTCTAACTATATCATGTAGTGGGCTTCCCTGGTGGCTCAGATGGTTAAGAATCTGCCTGCAATTTGGGAGACCAGGTTTGATCCGTGGGTTGGGAAAATCCCCTGGAGAATGCAATAGCAACATATTCCAGTAGAATACCATGGCCAGCTACAATCCACGGAGTTGCTGAGTCAGACACAGCTGTGCAGCTAACACACACACACACACACACACACACCCATCATGTAACAGTCATACTCTTAGGTATTTGCACAACTGATTTAAATTTTTATATACATGCAAAAACTTGCATACAAATGTTTTTAGCAGGTTTATTTGCAGTCACCAAAAAATAGAAGTGAGTAAGGTGTCCTTCAAAAGATGAATGGATAAATAAACCAACAACTGTGACACATCCTAACAAGGGATTATTACTCAGCAATAAAGGGCAGTAAGCTGTAAAAAGGCAGTCCTGTTAAAACATGTTTTTCAGTTGCTAAATCGTGTCTGATTCTTCGTGACCCCATAGAATGCAGCATACCAGGCTCCCCTGTCCTTCAAATCTACTGGAGTTTTCTCATACTCATGTCCCGTGAGTTGGTGATGCCATCCAACCATCTCATCCTCTGTCACTCCTTTTCTTCTCTTGTCCTCAGTTTTCCCAGAATCAAGTCTTTTCCAAGGAGTTGGCTCTTCAAAGCAGGTGGCCAACATATTGAAACTTCAGCTTCAGCATCAGTCCTTCCAATGAATATTCAGGGTTGATTTCCTTTAGAATTGACTGGTTTGATCTCCTTGCTCTTCAAGGGACTCTCAAGAGTCTTCTCCAAAACCATAATTCAAAAGCATCAATTGTTTCATGCTCAACCTTCTTATGGTCCAACTCACACCCATACATGATTATTGAAAAAACTATAGCTTTGATTATACGGACCTTTGTTGGCAAAATGATGTCTTTGATTTTTAACACTAGATTTGTCATAGCTTTCCTTCCAAGGAGTAAGTGTCTTTTGATTTTGTGGCTGCAGTCACCATCTGCGGTGATTTTGGAGCCTAAGAAAGTAAAATCTGTCACTGTTTTCACATTTTCCCCATCTATTTGCTATAAAGTGATTGGACTGAACACCACAATCTTAGTTTTTTGAATGTTGAATTTTAAGCCAACTTTTCCCACTCTCCTCTTTCACTTTCTTCAAGAGGCTCTTTAGTTCCTCTTCACTTTCTGCCATAAGGGTGGTGTCATTTGCACATCTGAGGTTGTTGATATTTCTCCTGGCAATCTTGATTCCAGCCTGTGTTTCATCCAGCCCAGCATTTTGCATGTTGTACTCTGCACAGAAATTAAATAAGCAGGGAGACAATATACAACCTTGATGTACTCCTTTCCCAGTTTCAAACCAGTCCATTGTTCCATGTACGGTTCTGTTGCTTCTTGACCTGCATACAGGTTTCTCAGGAAACAAGTAACATGGTTTGATATTCCCATCTGTTTAAGAATTTTCCAGAGTTTTTTTTTTCCTCCTCTGTGTGTTTGTGATCCACAAAGGCTTTATCTAGTCAATGAAGCAGAAGTAGATGATTTTCTGGAATTCCTTTTCTTTTGCTATGATCTAACAAATGTTGACAATTTGATATCTGGTTCCTCTGCCTTTTCTCAAGTGAGCTTTTACATCTGAAAATTCTCTGCTTATGTACTGTTGAAGCCTAGCTTGAAAGATATTGAGCATTACCTTGACAGCATGTAAAAATGAACATAATTGTGCAGTAGTTTGAACATTTTTTGGTATTGTCCTTCTTTGAGATTGGAATAAAAACTGACATTTTCCAGTCCTATGGTCACTGCTGAGTTTTCCAAATTTGCTGGCATATTGAGTGAAGCACTTTAACAGCATCATCTTTTAGGATTTGAAATAGTTCAGCTGGAATTCCATCACCTCCACTAGCTTTGTTTGTTGTAATGCCTCCTCAGGCTCACTTGACTTCATACTCCATGATATCTGGGTCTAGGTGATTGGCTACACCATCGTGGTTACCCAAGTCATTAAGATCATTTTTGTATATTTCTTCTATGTATTCTTGCCATCTTTCCTTAATCTGTTCTGTTTCTGTTAGGGCCTTGCTATTTCTGTCCTTTATTGTCCCATCCTTGGATGCAGTGTTCCCTAGTTATCTTTGGTTTTCCTGAAGAGACCTCTAGTCTTTCCTATTCTATTGTCTTTCTCTATTTCTTTGCATTGTTCACTTAAGAAGGCTTTCTTATCTCTCCTTGCTATTCTCTGGAACTCTGCATTCTGTTGGGTATATCTTTCCCTTTCTCCTTTGCCTTCTGCTTCTCTTCTTTTCTCAGTTATTTGTAAGGCCTCCTCAGACAACTACTTTGCCTTTTTCCATTTCTTCTTTTGGATGGTTTTGGTCACTGCCTCTCGTACCTAGTTATGGACCTCTGTTCATAATTCTTTTAGCACTCTGTCTACCAGATCTAATCCTTTGAATCTATTTGTCACCTCCCCTGTAGAATCATTAGGTATTTGAGTTAGGTCATACCTGAATGGCCTAGTGTTTTCCCTATTTTCTTCAGCTTAAGCCTGAATTTTGCAATAAGGAGTTCATGATCTGAGCCATAGTCAGCTCCAGGTCTGGTTTTAGCTGACTGTATACAGCTTTGCCATCTTCAGCTGTAAAGAATGTAATCAATTTGATTTCAGTATTGACCATCCAGTGATGTCCTTGTGTAGAGTCGTCTCCTGTGTTGTTGGAAGAGGGTGTTTGCTATGACCAGTGTGTTCTCTTGACAAAACTCTGTTAACCTTTGCCCAGCTTCATTTTGTACTCCAAGGCCAAACCTGCTTATTACTCCAGGTATCTCTTGATTTCCTACTTTTGCATTCCAATCCCCTATGATGAAATAGATATTTTTTTTGGTGTTTTTTTCTATAAAGTTTTGTAGATCTTCATAGAACTGTTTGACTTCATCTTCTTTCACATTAGGGTTTGGGGCCTAGCCTTGGATTACTGCAGTGTTGAATGGTTTGCCTTGGAAATGAATCAAGATCATTGTGTCATTTTTGAGGTTGCATCCAAGTCCTGCATTTTGGACCCCTTTGTTTCTATGTGGGTTACTCCATTTCTTTTAAGGGATTCTTGCCCACAGTAGTAGATATAATGGCCATCTGAATTAAATTTGCCCATTACCATCCATTTTAGTTCACTGATTCCTCATATGTTGATGTTCACTCTTGCTGTCTCCTGCATCGTAATATCCAATTTACCTTGATTCCTGGACCTAACATTTCAAGTTCCTATGCAATATTGTTCTTTATAGCACTGGATTTTACTTTCACCACCAGACTTATCCACAACTGAGCATCATTTCTGCTTTGGCCTAGCTCTCTCTCTGGCACTATTTCTTCACTCTTCCCCACTAGAATACTGGACACTTGCTGACCCAGGTTTCTCATCTTCCAGTGTGATACCTTTTTGCCTTTTCATACTGTTCATGGGATTCTCTAAGAAGAATAGTGGAGTTATTTCCCATTCCCTTCATGGGTGGATCTTAAATGCATACTGTTACACCTAAGAAGCCTGTCTGAGTAGTCTGCATACAGTGTTCCAACTGTATGACATTTTGAACATTATAAAGCAGTTCAGTGGTTGCCAGAAATTTGGGGGTGAGTGGTGGAGAAGAAAAGATTAAATAGGTAAGCCCAGGTCTTGCTTTTAGGGAACTGAAGCTTTAATGCATGATCCTGTAATGGTGAATATGTGACACTATATATTTATCAAAATCTATAGAACTCTTCAGCACAAAGAATGAGCATCAATGTAAGTAAATTAAAAAAAAAATCATTTGGGAAAATGGCAGAATCCTGTGTGTGTTGAGTTGCTCAGTTATGCCCAGCTCTTTGTGACCCCATGGACTGAAGCCCACCAGGCTCTTCTCTCCATGGGGTTTTCCAGGCAAGGATACAGGAGTGGGTTCCCATTTCCTAATCCAGGGGATCTTACCCACCCAGAACCTGAATCTCCTGGATTGGCAGGCAGGTTTTTTACCAATGTGCCACCTGGGAAGCCTAGGATGCATGAAAGCAGACTTTGACAAAAGAGTCTAACCATAATGCAAAGGCATGAAACAACCTCATGGAAGATAGTGGGGAAAAATGGGCTGACCCAAGTAACACTGGGAAACAGTGGGATCTGTCTGTAAGACTAAAGGTAAAGAAACTATACACTTAAAAAAAAACCAAAAAACTTTTCATAGACAAAATTGAAAACAAAGCACACGATTTAGTACCTCATGGGATATTGAGATGCTTTCTGGTGGTATTATACACTAATGTGAATCCAGAGAAAAGTTTTGTGATCAGTAGCTGTAAATTTCCAAGCTTTGGGTCTCCATTTTTCGTTAGTGCCTGACTGCTGTGTCTTAATGAATGTTAATGATTTAAACATTCTTTATTAAGTCTATACAAAGTTCTAATTATTTTTTGAAACAAAAATGGAATGAATACACAAACCAACCAAGATATAATTGGAAGAGAGAACATGAATATAAATTGATATTACATCCCTAGTACTTTTCTGTTTGATGGTCAGGAAAAGGATTTGAAACCTGATAAAACAAGAGAGAAAGCTGGTCATGTGGTCTTTCCTAAACAGGTGGTTTTAAATAAAGAAGTGGTTACTTTTGGTACTACAAAAGAAAGTACCAAGAAGCCCACAAAGAAGTGGTTTAAAAGAAGGGATAAGATGAGAGATATCTGTGTATTATTTGTCTATGTTAGTCCCAGCCAGAACATATCTAGATACAGCCTTCCAGACAGTAATACAATTTAATGCACATGGATTCTGCCAGAGAACTTAGAATATGAACTCCATGAGGAAAAAGTTATCTTCTATTTTGTTCTACCATGTATGCTCAAGGTCTAAAGAATAAAAACTTAATAAATGGACAAAGTGGTATCAAAAATGCAAACACTCATAAAGTATGCAAAAAATAAAGACAGTATAAATAAAACCTTAAATGAGTAGGTGCAAAAAGAAAATTTTTAGTTTTGGAGAAAGACAAGAAAGGAAGAAGAGCACCAGTTGCCCAGAGGTGTAGGAATTGTTGGGGAAAAGACAAGTCTGACTATGGTCTTCTGTTGCTCCATTCTTCATTGGGGTATTTTCTTAGGAGTTCAATTGACAGGTATACAGTTGGTGTGGCATCAGTCCATGACATTATATTCCCAAAAACATGAGCACAGAAAGCAGACAAATTTGGAGTTTGACATGAGTGCAAAAAGACTTGCAATATTTCTTGCAGAGATAGCTATGGGCTCAATGCTTCTAAGGAGGTACCACAATTTGGAAGTAGGAATGTCCATGGGAAAGGAGGGTTCCTTTGAAGAGTGAAGATTTTTCAAAGGGAAAGATTTATATCATGTGGACAGGAAGATGGATGGATTAGAGTGTATAAAACTCCAAAAGAAAGTACCAAAGGTTATCTTCACTTGTATATTTAAAATGTGCACCTCAAATGTCAAAACCTTTTGTAAAAAACAACCAGAGATCAAATGAGAGGATGTCTAAATAAATGCTTTGCCAAGTGACAAGTGAAAGTCACTCAGTCATGTCTAACTCCTTGTGACCAAATGGGCTATATCCACAGAATTCTCCAGGCCAGAATACTGGAGTGGGTAGCCGTTCCTTTCTCCAGGTGATCTTCCCAATCCAGGGATTGAACCCAGGTCTCCCATATTGTAGGCAGATTCTTTACCAGCTGGGCCACAAAAGAAGCCCAAGAATACTGGAGTAGGTAGCTTATCCCTTCTCCAGTGGATCGTCCCAAGCCAGGAATCAAACCAGGGTCTCCAGCATTTCAGGCAGATCTTTTACCAACTGAGCTATGAGGGAAGCCCAATAAATGCTTTGGAAATCATCAATTTTACATTAATAAAAATCACATATCTGTGGGTCCTCGATTAGTATTTGATGACTAGAGATGGACAGAGACAATATTTGGGGAGGTTCACTCAACAAAGTCCCAAGCAGCAGTGCTGACTGACATCTAAGAATGTGTGTGTGTGTGTGTGTGTGTGTGTGTGTGTGAATTTTTTTGTTTTGTTTTAATGCCACCACAAAATCTAATAGGAAACCAAATGCAAAAAAAAAAAAGGGCCATTAAAACAACATTAAGTTCCTACCAGACCAAGAAAGGGAGGGAACTCAAGATTGTCAGTTTTCAACACAAACAAAGAGTGTGAGGATTGTGTATCATGACATCCCTAATCAAGGTACCCACAACAAAGACTGGATGCCTCTTGGAGAAGTTGGAAACTTACACACTTCTTGTGGGAACATAAAATGATACAGCCACTTTGGAAAATATTCTAGCATTTCCTCAAATGATTATATGAGGAAATATATATGAGTCATCATATGACTCAGTCATCAGATTATATGAGTCATCATATGACTCAGCAATTCTACTCCTTAGAAGAAATGAGAGCATCTACTCTAGCGTTAGTCACTTAGTCGTAGTCGTGTGTGACACTTTGTGACCCCACTGACTTATGGCCCTCCAGGCTCCTCTGCCCATGGAATTCACCAGGCAAGAATACTGCAGTGGGTAGCCATTTCCTTCTTCAGGGGCTTTTCCCGACCCAGGGATCAAATCCAGGTACCCCACATTGCAGGCAGGTTCTTTATTTTCTGAGTCACCAGGGAAGCCCAAACAAGAGTATATGACCACACAAAAATGCTTACGGAAGCATTGTTAGTAAAAGTCAAAAGATGGAAACAGCCCACCTGATGGGGATCTTCTGAAGAGAGGGTTTCTGAAAGGAGTGTCTGATACCCTCAAATATTAAAAAACGCTGACTCAGAGAATGAGTTGAGATAAAAGAATCCTAGAACTCAATGATCTTTTAAAAAGATTCCATCTTGTAGATTTTTCTTAGAAACCTAGAAAAGAAACAAAACGAATTATAACCCATAGGTCTTTTGGTATTTTTGTCAATATATTCCTTATTCATAAAAAGTATTTAAGGATTTGATCATGCAGTTTACATTAACAAGAGTAATTCCCAGTAGTGATCAATGTTTTTTTTTTTTTCTGAGAGGATATAGTAGAAAATGGAAATATGATATTGCAAAGGCCTGTAAGACTGGCCTAGCTAATTTTCCATGTCCATGATCACTGCTCCAGGTTTATATACCA
Source organism: Cervus canadensis (assembly GCF_019320065.1). Classification (NCBI taxonomy): domain Eukaryota; kingdom Metazoa; phylum Chordata; class Mammalia; order Artiodactyla; family Cervidae; genus Cervus; species Cervus canadensis. The sequence continues at coordinate 53,935,294 of NC_057386.1, read as the reverse complement.
TCAGTAGGAAGCATTAAAAACATGAATTATTTATCTGCAACATAGCTACTCAAGCACTAAATTATTAGAAGACTCTTCACTATTCTTCTATCTACTGATTTTAATACATAATATTTACAAGTATACCACAGTGAGTATATCTGGAGGAAATTATATCAATGAATATCATTGATAAAAATTATATTTTTATCAATATCTATTATCAGAAAAATAGGAACTTTTTGAAGTGACCAGCATTGAGCAATTTATAAAATATGGTTTAAAATATTACTCTCAAGCTGGGGCCAAAATCTTTCTGGGCACAACCATGAAGAATGACCTGGGTTGGACTGAACCCTTTGTATTTTATCTAAATGGAAAAATAAAGAATGTCTATCTTAACGGTTTGCATCTCTTCCCTTCTTTCCTTCCTTGCAGGCACAATCAGGTCTGTATTTTTCATCATAATATCTTAGCACCTAGCAGAGTTCAGAGTGCAGATATTTGATAAACATCGAATGATTGAGTGAATGAATGAATTTAGCAAGTATGTGTGGTACATCCTTACCATACATAAAGGATGGTGTAACAGTGCTGTATTTCCTCATATTGATGCCCTTGTATTTAGGCAGCATCAGAAATGGCAGGTTTATGTTCCCTTCCACAACATACTAGCCTTGTGAGCTCAGGGAATCACTGAAGTCTCTTTTAACCTCACTTACCTGTTTCTAAATAGGATAATACCTACCTGTCCTATCTACCAGGCTGCTATGTGGTTTGATAGATTGAATGTGTGTGAATCCTTTTATAAACTATTCAGCAATTAAGTTATTTTGGACTAAATAAGAGATGATACTATAAAGCACTAATAATTATAAAAGCAAAATGATTATAACATGAGAGAAGTTCAGATAACATGCCAAACATATGGTTCACATTGTGAAAGTAATAGACTAGTACTGTAAACTCAGCCTTCAATTTTATAGATGAGGGAACTGGTTTATAAAAGTTAAGTGACTTGTCCAGGGTCACACAGCTAATAGGCAGCTCAGATGGGATAGCCAAATCTCTTTCATTGACCCCTGTGTCTATTCCACATTCAGCTCAGTTAGCTTGGAAACATATAGCTAATGATACAGTGGTATTATTGCCATTTTCCTACCATTTCATTTTTATCTTTCTTATTTCAGAATTAGACTTTGTATATAAGTTTATCTTTTCTACCTATCTTTAAATGGTCATCAGGCAAAAATCAGAAGAGAAATAAGCTTTCTTTTCTACTAAATAATACAGTGATTTTTTTTTTTGGATAACCTTTGTATCATTGGTTCAGAAGGAAAAAAGTACTGGGTTTCTTGTTCAAATAAACAGGTGGTCAGTTTCAAATATCAGTAAATGGCAGCTAGAGGGCTGTAGTCTGTCTTCACCTCCCACTTGGGATATTCTGTCATGATAAGGATGTCATGCTCCCTCAGGAGAAATATAGCCTTGGAAGAGGAGAGTGAAGATTAAAGCTGTCCATCAATGTGAGCTCACTGTATTGTTAGCAAGTAATACATTTCCGTACTCTGTGACAGTTACCTTGTGATCTGAACTGGGGTCCTCTACACAGAATTCTGGATCTCTGCTGTGTGGACAATATAGCTGGAAGGGATGGGACATGTCCCAGAAAAGACTGTAGGGGACTTTCCTGTGACACTCAAGTTTAAAAGAGAACATTATTTGTGTCCTGATGGGGAATGGGGGCTGGATTCTGGGACAGGACAGTGGTAAGCCTATCAGTACCTGATCTGGGGGTTCTAGCACAGAACCTTCATATGTTCCAGACATCTTACAGCTGCAGTCTCGCATCCTTTCCCTTCAAATGCTCCCAAGTCACTCATGGCATGCTTTTGACAAGTGTTTCTTTTTGCACACTGGTTTTTGCTCCATCCACTTAGACTCCAGAACAGCCTGTGATGGCTTTATAAAGGGACTCATTTGTCCTGTTTTCTGCCTGTCATTATTCTGTTTTTCCTCAGCTGTTTCCTGGGAGGCACCTCCAGCCTGGATAAAATGTGTGCATTTTGTCACCCTGTTTATACTCCTTCCTGGTGCTAGCTATGTCTAGGACAGCACTGCTTGTTACTGGCCTCCATCTTTTATTCATTCTGTAACCTTGGGCAAATTATTCATTTTCTCTGCTTCAAGTTTTTCATGTAAAACACAGAGGGCCAGAAGGTGGGTAGAGCACAGTGACTGGGAATATGGGTCTGAAAATAAACTGTGGGGCTTCAATCCCAGCTCTGCTATTTCTTGCTTAGGCAAGAAAGTTTGATGGCAAACTTGAAAGTTTGATGGCAAACTTGAAAGATAGTTCACATCTGTAAGCCTCAGGTTTTTCTCTTACTCAAATGGAGATCATAACAGTATCTACTTCACATAACTGAGATGATGAGATAACATATGAGATAACACTGATCAAGTGCTTAGCATAATGCTTGGCACTGAGGGAGGAGAGATCAGTAAGATGATGTTGCTGGTGAAGATGATGATGGCAGTGATGAGCCCAGCCAACCCCTAATGCTAGTTTTGTTGGTAAGTCATTCTCTTTTCTGTTCTTTTAACCTAAAAGCCCCTATTGTTTTATGTAAAAGGAAGGGGAAGGAAAATGATAATCCCTCACCTTTCTCAAGTAACAAGAGTGATCAAGAGAGAAAAAGTAAGAAGAACCACAGTCCTGCAGTGGTTAGAATGAAGACCGCATCACAGAAGGTAAATCAGAATGAAAAAGCAGAGGGTTACATCCTAGGTGAAGGAACAAGATAAAATCCCAGGAAAACAATTAAATGAAGTGGAGACAGGCAACCTTCCAGAAAACAAATTCACAGTAATGATAGTGAAGATGATCAGAATAATGATTCTGAAGATTTCAGAAAAAGAATGGAGAAGATGCAAGAAATCTTTATCAAAGACCTCGAAGAACTAAAGAACAAAGAAACAGAGGTTAACAATACACTAGAAAGAATCAGTAGCAGAAAAATTGAGGCAGAAGAATGGGCAAGTGACCCAGAAAACAGAATGGTGGAAATCACTGCTGCAGATCAGAATATAGAAAAGATAATAATAAATAAACAAACAAAAAAATGAAGACAGCCTAAGAACCCTCTGGGACAACAGTAAATGCATCAACATTTGCATTATAGGGGTCCCAGAAGAAGAGAGAGAGAAAGGACTTGAGAAAATATTTGAAGAAATAAAAGCTGAAAAGTTCTCTAACATGGGAAAGGAAACAGTCAACCTAGTCCAGGAAGTGCAGGAAGTCCCAGGCATACTAAACCCAAGGAGGAACACCCTGAGACACATAGTAATCAAACTGACAAAAATTAAAGACAAAGATAAAATAATAAAAGCAACAAATGAAAAATGACAACATACAAGGGAACTCCCATCTGGATATCAGCTGATTTCTCAACAGAAACTCTACAAGCCAGAAAGGAATGACACAATATATTTAAAGTAATGAAATGGAATAAACTATGATCAAGAATACTCTACCCAGCAAGACTCTCGTTCAAATTTGACCAACACCAACAAACCAGCTTTACAACAAATGCTAAAGGAACTTCTCTAGGCACGAAACACAAGAGAAGGAAAAGACCTACACAAAATGAACCCAAAACAATTTGAACATGATAAGATCATATGTGTATGTGCATGTGTGCTAAGTCTCTTCAGTCATGCCCAACTCTTTGCAACCCTATGGACTGTAGCCCGCCAGGCTCCTCTGTCCTTGGGAGTCTCCAGGCAAGAATACTGGAGTGGGTTACCATGCCTTTCTCCAAGGGATCTTTCCAACCCAGGAATTAGACCCATGTCTCTTACATCTCCTGCATTGGCAGACTATTCTTTACCACTAGGAGCCACATATTGATAATTACCTTAAATGTAAATACACTAAATGAACCAACTGAAAGACATACACTGGCTAGGCAGACGAAAACATGTGCATGTATGCACTTCCATTTATGACATCATCCTACTTAATCCCTCTAAATTGTATATTATTATTTTACATTGTTAGGTTAATCATAATTCCATTATGGCTTACAATTGTGATTATCTTTTATTTTTTTCTGGCTATCCTTTGAGAAAACTTACAAACATCCTTTAATATTATGATTATACAACTATTATTCACTTAATACCATTCTATCAGGATTGGTCAACAGAAAATAACAGAATTCTATATCACTAAAACCACCTGACCTGCCTCTTGAGAAAACTGTATGCAGGAAGCAACAGTTAGAACTGGACATGGAACAACAGACTGGTTCCAAATAGGAAAAGGAGTACGTCAAGGCTGTATATTGTCACCCTGCTTATTTAACTTATACTCAGAGTACGTCATGAGAAACTCTGGACTGGAGGAAGCACAAGCTGGAATCAAGATTGCTGGGAGAAATATCAATAACCTCAGATATGCAGATGACACCACCCTTATGGCAGAAAGTGAAGAAGAACTAAAGAGCCTCTTGATGAAAGTGAAAGAGAAGAGTGAAAAAGTTGGCTGAAAGCTCAAAATTCAGAAAACTAAGATCCTGGCATCTGGTCCCATCTCTTCATGGGGAATAGATGGGGAAACAGTGGAAATGGTGTCAGACTTTATTTTTTGGGGCTCCAAAATCACTGCAGATGGTGACTGTAGCCATGAAATTAAAAGATGCTTGCTCCTTGGAAGGAAAGTTATGAGCAACCTAGATATCATATTAAAAAGCAGAGACATTCCTTTGCCAACAAAGGTCCGTCTAGTCAAGGCTATGGTTTTTCCAGTGGTCATGAATGGATGTGAGAGTTGGACTATAAAGAAAACTGAGCGACGAAGAATTGATGCTTTTGAACTGTGGCGTTGGAGAAGACTCTTGACAGTCCCTTGGATTGCAAGGAGATTCAACCAGTCCATCCTAAAGGAGATCAGTCCCGGGTGTTCACTGGAAGGACTGATGTTGAAGCTGAAACTCCAATACTTCGGCCACATCATGCGAAGTGTTGACTCGTTGGAAAAGACCCTGATGCTGGGAGGGATTGGGGCAGGAGGAGAAGGGGATGACAGAGGAAGAGATGGCCGGATGGCATCACTGACTCAATGGGCATGAGTTTGGGTGAACTCCAGGAGTTGGTAATGGACAGAGAGGCCTGGCGTGCTGCGATTCATGGGTTTGCAAAGATTTGGACACAACTGAGCGACTGAACTGAACTGAGCTGAAAACTACCATTTAATAGGAAAACCTGTAATCACTTTTTAAAATCCAGATGCATGTCAGAATTATCTTGGAATTTTCTGGATAATACAAAAGCCCAGTTATTGCTTTTTTTCTCCAAAGCTCCAGATGTGCTTTCTAATGAGCAGTCATGTTTAAAGACAACTGGACTATATGATGATCTTTTACTTTTATCTAGATTGTTTCATTTTTGTATTTTATATTCAGTGTTCCCATTTCATTTAGTCTATGTTTTCCAATTTCTCCATTTCTTCGTTGTTCTTTCTTAAGACTTTATCAAGGATAATAGAAAAGCTTTTTATACACACACACGCACACACACACATACATATATAGTACGTGTAATATAATGTATATATTTTAGAAAACCTATGAAGTTTTGCCTAGCTATAAAATTGATTCCACTTGTTTGACAAAGTATGAATAGAATGCTAGATTTCTAATTTATGTTCACTAAAAACTTTGATATAGTGCCATGTATTTTGAGATCTAGTATTACTGCTAAAGGTCTAGAAAATTTATCTTAGTGACTTAAAAAAAAAAAATTGAATGAGGCTTGAAACTTTTGTTCCAATACTGAGAATAAGAAGAAATACTATGTTGTAATAAACAAACAAACAAAAAACAGGAAATTAACATGTGATACAGTATCACTAACTGAAATACAGATTTTGTTCAAATTTCACAAAATTTTATGCTAAAGTCTATTATTTAGTTTCATAACTTATTCAAGGTTCACTTTGTATTTAGTAGCATTAAGCAACTTCAGCAACATGCAACAAATTCTGGTAGATTCTCTTTTAATTTTTATTCCATTTTGAATACTTTTTAGTTTTCCTTGTTATGGCTTCTTAGATACACCCAGTATTTAAAAGTGGGCATTACATTTCCAAATACAAGGCTTTTTTAAAGTATCTCTAATCTTAATTTCTCATTTTGGTATTAATTTTTCATTTAAATGCTTTCTTCTCTGCAATCACCTTCTGTATTTTTTTTTTTTTTAAGTCTTCTAACTTTATTGAAGATTTCAATGGCTCAATCAAAGATCTCTTGGTAAATGTCACATTGCACTTGAAAATGTGTGGGTTATTTTCAAATATCTTTTGATATTGATTTCTAACATAATTCCATAGTGATAAGAGAAAAGAGTCTGTATGATTTCAATACCTTTAAATTTAAAATTTTCACCTTGTTTTAGGTCCCTGAATATGTTCCAGCATCTCCTAGTTTATAGTCTATTGGACCCGAACAGAATTTGTTTCCTACTGTTGTGTGAAAATTGTATAAATCTTAATTATATTGAATTGGTTCATGGTGCTTTTCAGGTCTACTATACCCTTTCACTTTTCTGTATATTCATTCTATTCATTTTTGAGAGTTTGATATTGTAACTCCAACTAAAAATCTTAATTTATCTACTTAAAAAACAATTGCAATATATAGTGGAACTATATGTAACCTTTGTTCTGTATTTTCCAAGTCTCCTGTAAATGTGTTATCATACTTTCATAATTTAAAAAATAAAAAAGAAAGAGAAAAAAAGAGTGGTCAAGAACAATGGTGAGTATGAATATACCTTGAAGACATGTAAAGAAAGACACAAATGCGAGGAAATACTATTCTTGATGCATCCTTATCCAGGTGAGTCAACACTGCTCTAGGTCTATGTAACTCAGAGACATTCACCTTCAATTCCTCAGTCAATTTTTCAAGTAACATATTTCAAGCACAATGTCTCTCTCCACAAAGAGCAAGGACATAACAGAAGCAGAAGAGATTAAGAAGAGGTGGCAAGAGTACACAGAAGAACTATACAAAAAGTTTTAAATGACGGTGGTGTGGTCACTCACCTAGAGTCGGACACTCTGGAGGGTAAAGTCAAGTGGGCCTTAGGAAGCATCACTACACGCAAGCTAGTGGAAATGATGGAATTCCACCAGCTATTTCAAATCCTAAAAGATCACGCTGTTAAAATGCAGCACTCATTATGCCAGAAAATTTAGAAAACTCAGCAGTGGTAACAGGAATGGAAAAGGTCAGTTTTCATTCAAATCTCAAAGAAAGGCAATGCCAAAGAACATTAAAACTACTCTACAATTGTGCTTATTTCACATGCTAGCGAGGTAATGCTCAAAATCCTTCAATCAGGCTTCAACAGTATGTGAACCAGGAACTTTCAGATGTACAAGCTGAATTTAGAAAAGGCAGATAAACCTGAGATCAAATGGCCAACACCCATTAGATCATAGAAAAAGCAAGAGGATTCCAGAAAAACATCTACTTCTGCTTCATCAACTATGCCAAAGCCTTTGACTGTGTGGATCACAACAAACTGGAAAATTCTTCAAGAGATGGGAATACCAGACCACCTGACCTGTTTCCTGAGAAACTTGTATGCGGGACAAGAAGCAACAGTTAGAACCAGACATGGGACATAGACTGGTTCAAAATTGGAAAAGGAGTACATTAAGACTGTATATTGTCACCCTGCTTATTTAACTTATATGCAGAGTACATCATGAGAAACGCTGGGCTGGATAAAACACAAGCTGGAATCAAGATCGTCGGGAGAAATATCAAACAACCTCAGACACGCAGATGATACCACTCTAGTGGCAGAAAGTGAAGAGGAACTAAAGAGCATTTTGATGGGGGTGAAAGAGGAGACTGAAAAAGCTGGATTAAAACTCAGCATTCAAAACAGTAAGATCATGACATCCAGTCCCATCACTTCATGGCAAATAGATGGGGAAAAAGTGGAAACTGTGACAGATTTTATTTTCTTGGGCTCCAAAATCACTGCAGATGGTGATTGCAGCCTTGAAATTAAAAGACATGGAAGAAATGCTCTGACAAACTTAGCACGTTAAAAAGCAGAAACATCACTTTGCCGACAAAGGTGCATATAATCAAAGGCAGATTTTTCCAATAGCCAGGTACAGATGTGAGTTGGACCATAAAGATGGCTGAGGGCTGAAGAATTGATGCTTCTGATTTGTGTTGCTGGAGAAGACTGAGAGTCCCTTGGACTGCAAAGAGATCAAACCAGTCAATCCTAAAGGAAATCAACCCTGAATATTCATTGGAAGGACTGATGCTCAAGCTGAAGCTCCAATATTTTGGTCACCTGATGAGAATAGCTGCCTCATTGGAAAAGAATGTGATGCTGGGAAAGAATGAGGGCAGGAGGAGAAGGGGGTGGCAAGAGATAAAGTGGTTGGATGGCATCACTGACTCAATGGATATGAGTTTGAGCAAACTCTGAGAGATAGTGAAGGACAGAGAAGGCTGGTGTGCTGCAGTCCATGGGGTTGCAAAGAGTTGGACATGACTTACTGACTACAACTACAACAACATATTTCAAACACAATGCCTCTCTCCACAGAGACCCATCACTGTTGTTTGACACTCTCACAGCACACTTCCTTTGAAGAAAATGCTTATTGAATGTTGTACAATAAACTATTTCCTGCCCCAGTATGAAACAACAGAGACTTACAGGCGCTTTCTGTGCTTCAGTGAGCTGGATGCTGGAGGCTGTGTTTTCTCACAGCCTAACCAACTCAGCTTCCCATCTCATTCCCAAAGGATTAACTCCTGCTCAAAAGGGAACAATTCTTTTGGAGCTGGCAAAAATGTATCTACTCTAAGTCAGTAAACATAGCAGGATAGACCAGGTCATTTGAGTTTTTCTTGGAGGCTGGCTCTTCTTAAGGATCAAGTCCTCTATGTCAGGATTTGTCACTTATACTGAACCAAAATGACCAGGACTCCAGAGGGTAAACTCCAGAGGGTAAACTCCTGCTGTCACCAGGATGATGGCAACCTTGCCCTGCTAGTGTTCAGGGGTTAGGGCCTACCAAAAAACTCAGGTATTTAATATTATAAGTATTGGACACTCTCTTCAGTGGCCCTTTAATCAGTTCCTGGTGGCAATTCTTGCTAGTTGGGCTGGTCATGCTGACTCTGGAGTCTTGCTATTGAGAACAGGGGACTCATCAGACTCATCAGTTCTTCCCTTCATTGTCCACTTTAGGGCACTGCTCAGGGAGTCACAAGACCTGAACTTGAAACCTGATGCAGGTTTCCTAGTTGTGGGTGCAAGAGCAAGTCAGCTTAGCCTCTTCTTTTTCAGTACAATGGGATTTCATTAGTCTCCCTATGTGAAGGTTAAATGGCATAGTGAATGAGTACCAGTTTTCAACAACTGGTACATGAGATGGTCTCAAGCATGCTAACTGAAATTTGATTCTTCTGAATCTAACTGCTTATGGTTTTCATATCCTCCAGATACTTCTAGTCCTATCCTTAGCTGCCTAACCCTTCTTCATTATTATTTATAACCCTCCAGTGGATACACTAACCTTTGCATTTGATGCTTGGAAAATGATTTGCCTCAATATTCTAAGACTATGTCAGTTAAAATAATTTAATGCATTTCTTAAGGCTTCATGGTTTATTTCTACTGCAAAAACCTAAATGCAAATGAAACATATGCTTCTCATGTACAGATGGTCCATATAATATTTACATCTTTGTCAAATGAAGCTCATGGGAAGCCTTGTGGAGACACAGTCCACATGCGCTCTGTTTTCTTTGTTAGAGATTAGAGAATATGATGAAAAATTACAAGAGTACGGTGAAAATCTTTTCTGAAATCGTGTTAATTTGTGTTTTGCGGTGAGTAAAATCATTTGGTTATTGTAAGCAAATGCTTTAAAAAAATTTTCCGTGTGTGCAGCACTGTTTTTAATTCTATAGGAAGTTCAAGAAAGCCTGATATAATCTCTGCTCAGAGAGAGAACATAAAACTTTTTCATAAGCTCTGTCTTTGAATATTGGGCTTGCACTTAGTCACTCAGTCGTGTCCAACTCTTTGCGACTTCATGGACTTCAGCCTGCCAGGCTCCTCTGTCATATAGAGAGTTTTAAATGATAGACTGAAAATTATAGAGATGGGTTTTCTAATAGGAATCATGATTCTCAAACTCTGGGACTGATTATTAACTTAAAATAAATGAAAATTTAATGAATATTTATTAAATGTGTACTACAACTAGCCACAAATGACTAATGATAAAGTCCAGTCTGTGTCCTTTAGAAGAATTTAGTTTAATTGATGGAGGCAGATAAGCTACTGGATAATTATAACACAGTGTGATCAGTGCAAATGTCAGTCCTATAAAAAGGAATTGAAAACATACACATATATACACACATATACACACACACAGGGGCTGAGGTGGGTTTTAGTCCCTGCTCAGATGCCAGTTTCCTCCTCTAAAATGTCTCAGTATTTTATGTGAACTTCCATCATGGCCTTTTTCCATTTTTGCATCCTCCACAAATATTTGTAGAATGAATGAACAATTTCCTTACCTTTTCCAAACACAGGAAGCCCCTATCTATAGCTGAATAGTTGCTGCTCGATATCTGATTCTGCATACTAGCAGCCAAGCTGCTTGCTGAGAACCCCACCCCTGAGAACTTGTATCTCTGCACGACCCTGAAAGGGGTAAGGATTTAATTAAATGAGTAAATCATCAAAGAAAAGAACCCACCTCTGGAACTTTCAGTGTGGCTGACTTGGTGACACATTGTGCTGGGGGAGGGGGTGTTAAATGAAAGCTGCGGTGAAAGGACCTTTCCAAATATTCATCCAGAAACACTCTGCTGCTAATCTCCCGTGGCCCGTGGTCCCCTGCACGTCTCACTTTGCTTCTCCAACCCCCATGTTTACTCTGGTTTCTATCTCTGCTCTGACCCTTCTCAGCCTTGGTGACCTGCCTTATCACCCTTATCTGACCTTTGTTTCCACCTTTCTTTGCATTTGTTTTTTGCCTCCTCTTGACTTTAGTATTACCTATAGCTTCAAGCAAAGAACAAGGGAGCTTCCTCCCTGAGAAACACTCTCAGTCTGGGGCTGGGTGGGTCCCCTGTATTTCCCCTTAGGGAGGAAAAATTTGAACAAATAGAGGACCATGAGACAGAGATGTTTGAGTCCCACATATACTGCTAACCAACTGTGTAATCTGAGATAAGAGAATTTATCATTCTGTGTCTACATTCTCACCTGTAAAAAGAGAAAATGTCTACCTCAGGTGGCTATGCAAATCAAAATTGAATGTATGAGTAAGTGCCTTGGACAAAAATGACATTCAACTAATAGCAGTTCTATCCCCTCTCACCTCTCCCATCCCTGGGCTCTGCTTGCTCCCAGGCCCTGATGCCAGTGTGACAGTCCTCCTAAATCAGAAAGATTGAGGAGACCCCTTCCTTGGGAAACCCCAGAGCCACCTCACTGTGGTGTTTCTTCCTGCTGTTCAAAGGTTGTTTTCTGTTTGCTCTCTTGGTTCATCTCAGGAACACTGGAGTATTCCTAAATCCAACTCATGCCAATTATATTGCAGTTAACTCATTGATAGTTGAATGTGACACAAATTCACATATCAATAGTAATACCAAAAGAATCAAGGTACTCAAAAAAAACAGGGCTATGTTATATTATTTCCAAAGGTATAAAAGAAGGATATCCTGGCTATCTTATTTTTAACTTCTACGTTAAGGATTTTATATTACCTTGGTATATAAATAATTTTATTAACATGAGTTGTATTGTGAGACTATTTTTGCTTCAGTAACATAGATCTAAGTAGTTCCTCATTCCCTGAGCCTCACCATGTTGCTCTCTTGAAGAGAGAATGGCAACCTCTTGCCTTGTTGACACATCAACTGTGTGGGTGCACCAAGAAAGAGTTGCAGTTTAAGAGGTTTCCTGAGAAGACCAAAAATGCATTCAAGACACGGAATCATAAAAAGTGTGCCACAGTAAGAGAATATCCCAGTTGCCAGCATCACTAGTCTTGTGCTTTGGGGCCCTATTAAGCAAAATAAAGGTTACCTGAGCACATACAACATGTGCCAAAAGGAGCCCAAGTTTTCAGTAATTTGAGTTCAATCCTCTAACCTCCAGAACATGGGCTCAGAACATATCCTTGCCCCTCATCCTTACCCATCCTTGGGGATTTGGAAGGCAAATGGGGCACATCACCCCATGTATAAGTCAGGGTTCTCCAGAAAAAAAGACTGTATATATATGGATTGGAGTATTGGAAGATCAGGAGCTTGGGGAGAGGTTCAAATTTCTTTTGGGCATTGTAAGTAAGCTTGAGATTCCCCTAAAAATACAGCTAATTTAGGATTTCAGAATACTAAAGAAGAATCAAGATAACTGGATTATCCTGAATGGTAGACAAGGATGTCTCATAGATGTAAAGTTACATAGTCTATGGGTATTCTCTTGGGGGGTTTTATGACTAAAGTGGGTATTTGTTTTTACCTGATGAGAACATTTTCCACCTTTGGGGACTGCAGTCTGGCATGAGGATTGGGATTAGGATTTTCCACCTGCTTGTGTTGTCAGAAATAATGGATTTATTTTTTACTATGAAGCCTTTGTTTCAGATTCCTCCAATCATCACAGTTTTCCTAAACATTCTCTCAACCTCCAACTCAAGAGACTCCTAATTCCTCTTAAAGACATCACTTCCTAAAATGGAAGTTGCCTGTTTCTCTTTGTATTTTCAGGAGAGTAAAAGTACCTAAGAGTTTTACTCACCTGAAAGTGACCTGCTCAAAAGTCACTGGAGTGAGGGTTAAAGTCCTGGAATTTTTAGCTAAAGATCCACACTCCTCACACCATCCAGTGTCCGTCCTTTCTGTCTCCAGATACCAACTTCGTGGTACTTACAATACCAACACCTCCTCTCACTCACTGATTTTGGGCATCTGCCTCTCTCTCTCTTTCTACCCCAAGGTCTGCTGTTACTCCACTTAATTCCAGTGTCCTTGCCCCTTTGTTCACATATTTGGCTGCTGGGGAAGAACAGAAAGAAAATAAAACATACACCTGGAGTCAAAATATTACTTGGGGATTTTGGGTGAAGAATGTGCATATTAAAATAAACACACGTAGAGTATACTTATATTGAGATTTTAAAGACAAAGCAATAGCTAGGGGCTGCTGAAGACTATGAGATCAGATCCTCTCAGGCTGAGTATTTACTATGCTCTATATTTAAAGATTCTTTGGTGGAGAAGCCTGAGAAGTATTGCCTTGTTACCATGTTCCTTGAGTGTCTTGAGTCACCAGTTCCCATGGCCACACCTGATAAATCTTATTTGTCATCCAGAATTTGTTAGTCTCTAAAGTTTTATTTCCAAACATCATACTCTCTCCCATACAATTCGCCAATTTGATTGTAGGATAATGATGTTTCATTGTTCATATTCACATTTCTTTTGATTCCTAATGAGATTGATTTATCTCATGTTTGTGGTCATTTTATTTTTTCTTACTTCTTTTCTCACTGAAGTGTCCATTTTCTTACTAATGATTAGCACCTTCACCAACAAAAATGCTTCATTTAATTATTATTTCATTTTTATGTTATTTACTTAAAAATCACTAAACTGTTTTTAGTTTGGCTAACTAAAATTTAAAAAATCATTTTAAGAATAACTAGGTTTAGACTCAGATACATTTAAAAATATCATTACTTTACCACTGAACTGTGATTTATTTTGTGGGTGGGGAGGTATCATGTGGCAATTTACCTGTGGCAGTTCTTCTGAAATGAACCTATTTCTTGCCTCTGGTAGTTATGTATACTATGTAGAAGCTCATAAAGAATTCTCTTTAGTTTCATTAATTTTTGTGTTCAAACCTTCATATCCCTGGGAGAGGCTGTCTTTTCTGAAAGCAGATCCTTTTTTATTTTAATGACTGATCAAATGAAATATCTAGTTAATGGTATGTATCCAGAGCTAGCTAGTACTACTGGGATCTTTGAAAAGATCCAAGTAAGTAAAAGGGCTAACCAGGTGACACTAGTAGTAAAGAACCTGCCTTCAATGAAGGAGACATAAGAGATGTGGGTTCAGTCCCCAGGTCAGGAAGATCCCCTAGAGGAGGGCATAGCAATCCACTCCAGTATTCTTGCCTGGAGAATCCCTGTGGACAGATGAGCCTGGTAAGCTACAGTCCATAGAGTTATAAAGAATCAGACATAACTGAAGCATTTTAGCAACTAAGTAAATCCAAAATAGACCCTTAGATCCAAAACACACAGGCAGTAACTACCCCCTACTTTACCAGCAGCTAAGGCAGAGCAGCAGAGTTCAGTTCAGTCTAGTTCAGTCGCTTAGTCATGTCTGACTCTTTGCAACTCCATGGGCTGCAGCACGCTTGGCCTCCCTGTCCATCACCAATGCCCGAAGTTTACTCAAATTCATGTCCACGAAGTTGGTGATGCCATCCAACCATCTCATCCTCTGTCGTCCCCTTCTCCTCCTGCCTTCAATCTTTCCCAGCATCAGCATCTTTTCAAATGAGTCAGTTCTTTGCATCAGGTGTCCAAAGTATTGGAGTTGCACCTTCAGCATTAGTCGTTCCAATGAATACTCAGGACTGATTTCCTTTAGGATGGACTGGTTGGATCTCCTTGCAGTCCAAGGGACTCTCAAGAGTCTTCTGCAACACCACAGTTCAAAAACATCAATTCTTTGGCTCTCAGCTTTCTTTATAGTCCAACTCTCACATCCATACATGACTACTGGAAAAAACCATAACCTTGACTAGACAGACCTTTGTTGGCAAAGTAATGTCTTTGCTTTTTAATATGCTGTCTAGGTTGGTCATAACTTTTGTTCCAAGGAGCAAGAGCCTTTTAATTTCATTGCTGCAGTCAATATCTGCATTGATTTTGGAGCCCCAAAAATAAAGTCTGTCACTGTTTCCATTATTTCCCCATCTATTTGCCATGAAGTGATGGGGCCAGATGCCATGATCTTAGTTTTTTGAATGTTGAGCTTTAAGCCAACTTTTTCACTTTCACCAATGGGCTCTTTTGTTCTTCACTTTCTGCCATAAGGGTGGTGTTATCTGCATATCTGAGGTTATTGAGATTTCTCCCAGCAGTCTTGATTCCAGCTTGTGCTTCATCCAGCCCAGCATTTCTCATTATGTACTCTGCATATAAGTTAAATAAGCAGGGTGACAATATACAGCCTTGACGTACTCCTTTTCCAATTTGGAAATAGTCTGTTGTTCCATGTCCAGTTCTAACTGTTGTTTGCTGACCTGCATGTAGATTTCTCAAGAGGCAGGTAAGGTGGTCTGGTATTCCCATCTCTTTAAGAATTTTCCACAGTTTGCTGTGATCCACACAGTCAAAGGCTTTGGCATAGTCAATCAAGCAGAAGTAGATGTTTTTTCTAGAATTCTCTTGCCTTTTTGATGATCCAGTGGATATTGGCAATTTGATCTCTGGTTCCTCTGCCTTTACTAAATCCAGCTTGAACATCTGGAAGTTCATGGTTCATGTACTGTTGAAGCCTGGCTTGGAGAATTTTGAGCATTACTCTACCAGCATGTGAAATGAGTGCAATTGTGTGGTACTTTGAGCATTCTTTGGCAATGCTTTTCTTTGAGATTGAAATGAAAACTGACCTTTTCCAGTTCTGTGGCCACTGCTGAGTTTTCCAAATTTGCTGGCATATTGAGTGCAGCACTTTCACAGCATCATCTTTTAGGATTTGAAATAACTCAAATGGAATTCCATCACCTCCACTAGCTTTGTTTGTAGTGATGCTTCTTAAGGCCCACTTGACTTAGCATTCCAGGATGTCTGGCTCTAGGTGAGTGATCACACCATTGTGATTATCTGAGTTGTGAAGATTTTTTGTATAGTCCTTCTGTGTATTCTTGCCACCTCTTTTTAATATCTTCTGCTTCAGTTAGGTCCATACCATTTCTGTCCTTTATTGAGCTCATCTTTGCATGAAATTTTCCCTTGGTATCTCTAGTTTTCTTGAAGAGATCTTTAGTCTTTCCCATTCTATTGTTTTCCTCTATTTCTTTTCATTGATCACTGAGGAAGGCTTTCTTATCTCTCTGTGTTGTTCTTTGGAACTCTACATTCAGATGGGTATATCTTTCCTTTTTTCCTTTGCCTTTTGCTTCTCTTCTTTTCACAGCTATTTGTAAGGCGTCTTCAGACAACCATTTTGTCTTTTTGAATTTCTTTTTCTTGCAGATGGTCTTGATCCCTGCCTCCTGAACAATGTCACAAACCTTCTTCCATAGTTCTTCAGGCACTCTGTCTATCAGATCTAATCCCTTGAATCTATTTCTCACTTCCACTGTATAATCGTAAGGTATTTGATTTAGCCCATACCTGAATGGCCTAGTGGTTTTCCCTACTTTCTTCAATTCCAGTCTGAATTTGGCAAGAAGGAGTTCATGATCTGAGCCACAGTCAGCTCCTGGTCTTGTTTTTGCTGACTGTATAGAGCATCTCCATCGTTGGCTGCAAGGAATATAGTCAATCTGATTTCTGTATTGACCATCTGGTGATGTCCATGTGTAGAGTTGTCTCTTGTGTCATTGGAAGACAGTGTTTTCTATGACCAGTGCATTCTCTTGGCAAAATTCTATTAGCCTTTGCCTAACTTCATTCTCTACTTCAAGGCATAATTTGCCTGTTACTCCAGGTATTGCTTAACTTCCTAGTTTTGCATTACAGTCCCCTATAATGAAAATGACATCTTTTTTTGTTTTGTTTTGTTAGTTCTAGAAGGTCTTGTAGGTCTTCACAGAACCATTCAACTTCAGCTTCTTCAGCATTACTGGTCAGGACATAGACTTGGATTACTGTTATGTTGAATGGTTTGCCTTGGAAATGAACAGAGATCATTCTGTCATTTTTGAAATTGCATCCAAGTACTGCATTTTGGACTCTTTTGTTGACTATGATGGCTACTCCATTTCTTCTAAGGGATTCTTGCCCACAGTAGTAGATAGAATGGTCATCTGAGTTAAATTCACACATTCCAGTCCATTTTAGTTCTCTGATTCCTAAAATGTTGATGTTCACTCTTTCCATCTCCTGTTTCACCACTTCCAATTTACCTTGATTCATGGACATAACATTCCAGGTTCCTATGCAATATTGCTGTTTACAGCATCAGGCTTTTCTTCCATCACCATTCACATCCACAACTGGGTGTTCTTTTTGCTTTGGCTCCATCTCTTCAGTCTTTCTGGAGTTATTTCTCCACCCTTCTCCAGTAGCATATTGGGCACCTACTGACCTGGGAAGTTCATCTTTCAGTGTCCTGTCTTTTTGCCTTTTCATACTGTTCATGGGGTTCTCAAGGCAAGAATACTGAAGTGGTTTTCCAGTCCCTTCTCGAGTGAATCACATTTTGTCAGAACTCTCCACCATGACCAGTCTGTCTTGGGTGGCCCTACACGGCATGGCTCATAGTTTCATTGCATTAGACAAGCCAGTGGTCCATGTGATCTGATTGGTTAGTTTTCTGTGATTGTATATTGTTAGTTTTCTGTGTATTGGACCTTAATATTAGGACCTTACACACAGCCTTCAGTGTTCTCACTATGGAGGCAATGTCTCCTTCCCTTTATGCTCTACAGTGTGTTGGAGGCTTATCAAAGGAGTTGTGTTTTGTCTCTCCTCTTCACAAGGAGAACATTCAAATTACAGACATGAATTTATACTCTTAAACCTCAGTTCCCTTTGCACAACGAGACTCTGTTTCTGGTAACGCCCATCTGTCTGCCTCCTTCCTTCCTTTCCCAGGGGTCCTCTCAGGCCCTCAAGCTAATAAACGGATGGTGGGCTCTGCCTAGGAGTCTGCCCAATGTTCACAGATATGTCAAAATCCACAGGTAGTCAGAGTCTCAAACCAGACTCCCTGCCCACGAGCCCTGTGTACTGAGGAACCAGAGGGCGAATTGTGGTCAGAATCAGGGGGAGTAGCAGCTACTTAGCTTGTGGAGTTATTTCTGTTCCTGCAGCCCCAGACATTTCTCATTGAATGCTGCCACTCACAGCACTCACACAAAATCTGGAAGCCATTTGGTGTTCAAAGGCACCTACAGACTTCAGCAAAGCAGAGCTGAAGGCAGCTCCTGGCTGTACAAAGGACATTAAGATACACATCTGTTTAAGAGGTCTGGAGGCTTCTTGATAGAGTTTCTGGCTAAAAGTTGCTGAAGAAAATCCACTCTTGCAACATTTTCTTAAAGCGCAGACCCAGTGGAGTTTGAAATAGGACCAGGGAGCACTCTTAGTACAATTCATGGAGTGTCCGCAAAGGGGTCTGTCTGCCAATGGTCAGAAAACAA
This sequence comes from Cervus canadensis, assembly GCF_019320065.1. Taxonomy (NCBI): domain Eukaryota; kingdom Metazoa; phylum Chordata; class Mammalia; order Artiodactyla; family Cervidae; genus Cervus; species Cervus canadensis. The sequence goes on along the minus strand of NC_057386.1, from coordinate 53,916,844 downwards.
GGACATGGTCACCACCCTCTTCTCAGCCTTCAGTCAGCAAGGGCTTGGCCCTCCTGACTGCTCAGGAGGCAAACGGGATCCCTGGATGCAATGTACCCAGAGTCTCCTGGGAACTCACAGCAGACTTCCTATAATTCTCAGCTTTGGAGTTTCTGAACCAATAGCAACAACAACAACAAAAAAGACACAGTCCATTCTATTTCTTACTTAGTAATACCCTTTCCATCTCTTCCTTCTCTTTCTTTCCCCTATAATCCACCTTCTGACCCCCTTTTAACCATTATTCCTCTACCTTCAGCTCTTTCCATCCCCCTTGCCTCTCCCTTCTCCCCTTTCCCTTCCTCCCTTGCTCTTGCTGTTGATCCTCTTAGAGCTGAGCAGAGGTCGGCACAAGACTGTTTAATCTAGACTCTCCCCACCTTCTTGATCATGGTCTGGCGGTGCCTCATGACTGAGAGGGGAGGGTGCCTCCCTTCTGGCTTCATGAGTCTGAGCCTGGAGACGTTTCTTCTAGCAACCACGCTAGCAACTCATCTTCCCAGAGAGAAGCTGGGCAAACTTCCAGAGTGAGACCTGGAGGCAGAAACCACTGGGGAGACCCACTGAGGCTCACAAGGTTGCCTTTAAGAAGGGGAAGGGCATGGAGCCAGGAAAGAAACAAACCTCCTATGATCTAGCCCTACTTTCTTTGTGAGTCCTTGGATTGGGGACCTCTCTGTGCCTCAGGGCTCTAGCTGCAAAAATGGAGTTGCTGGTCTCAAAGGGCTTTTCCCGTTTCTTAATTTATTGGTCCATTTTCTTACGATATTGCCATAAAATTACAGGCTCCATAGAGTCCAAAATTCTGTTCTATACATCTGTGTCTTTTGGACTCTATGGAAGAAGGCGAGGGTGAGATGATCTGAGAGAACAGCATCAAAACATGTATATTATCAAGTGTGAAACAGATCGCCAACCCAGGTTGGATGCATGAGACAAGTGCTCGGGGCTGGTGCACTGGGATGACCCAGAGGAATGGGCTGGGGAGGGAGGTGGGAGGGGGCATTGGGATGGGGAACACATGTAAATCCATGGCTGATTCATGTCAATGTATGGCAAAAACCACTACAATATTGTAAAGTAATTAGCCTCCAACTAATAAAAGTAAATGAAAACAAACAAACAAACAAACAATTACAGGTCATCTCTTCTATAAAAAGCATCATCCTTTTTGAGTAATGAACAGGCTTATAGTGTAAGTGGCCCTTGAAAAAAATTCCTGAGCAGAGAGAGGAGAGCAGTTCCTGTTTGAATCTGACCCTGAGACTGAGCTGCTGACTCCACCCTGTCTTCCAGCCCCCACATCTCTGGCTCCGACACAGTAGCCCTTTCTCACTGACACCACCCACTGGCTCCAGGAAATGCGAGCGCCTTCTCTCTCTAGGGTGTGTATGGGGGAAAATCTTGTTAGAAACTCAGAAGATTCGGAGGTTAAAAATGGAATGCTTACTGAAAAGGAAGCAAAAAAAACAATGTTTCTGAATATAGGCTTCCAAATGTGTTCGAGAACCAAGTTGGGATCAGCTAAACTCTCCATCTAGGTTGTTTTGGGGCCTGAGTTTCTATAACTAGTGAAATCTGCAGACTCTCCCAGAAGACTCACCCACTCCAGTCTTTATAGGAACTAAATTCCAGTGTCAACCACGAGAGTTCTGACAGTCCCCTGAACTGGCTCAGTGATGGGAATGTGACCAGTGTTTACTAGCAGTGTTTACTCAAAGAGTCATCTGGTGGGAGAGGGTCAAGGGAACAGATCAAAGATAGTCTTCCTTCACCACCCACTCCGCTTGCCCAGCCCACAGCTCTGGTCTTGTTGGCTAAGTTCCTCACACGCTATGAATGGAACACACAGCCTCCCTGTTCTTACGGCCAATTAAACCTCTGGGAACAGAAAGCCAAATTCAGAAACTCATCTGGGGAGAGAAATGCTGGTTGGCTGATTTGTTTCCTTGTCATCAGGCTTGATTTTTGTCCTTGTTCATCACGAATTGTTCCCATTGCCCTGACAAAGCAAGACCTACGTGAGGATGGTCAGTGGTAGGCTTGGCATTTGCTCCACTTCTGTGGCGAGGTGCTGCCAAGAAAGGGGAAAAGGGTGGAGCTCAGAGATGATTCCCATTAGGGGAAAACAGATGAAAAGTTAGGGCCATGACATATGCTAGTAAATGCATTGTTTTGTCTAGTGAGGATGGCTCTCTCTGAAGACATGAATGAGGTTAGAAAACAGATGCTTGCCTCTGAGAGTCTCAACAGTGCAGGGAGCTGATCTGGCTCTTCTATCTACAGTATTTCAGTTCCAACCACTTTTGTGGATGATGCCCAGAGAGCCCTGGCAACAGATACCTCTGGTATTCAGACCCCAGCAGCCCTTTCTAAATTATTCTCTTCATAAATTATTATGCAAGGAGACTAATGGAGATAGCTTTTATCATTGCCACTATGCCTGGAAATCTTTGGGGTAGAATGGGGACTTCTCTTCCAAACGCTTTGTGACAATCATGATTGCTCCCAAAACCTTGGGAGTTATGTTAGTAAACCCTGTTTTCCTTTCACAGGTGGAAAAACAAAGCCAGATGACTTGTGACTGGATGCTTTGGACCCAGGTTAGAAATGAGACACCCTTAAAGGCTGCCTCTTTCTGGTCCGTGCCCTATTTTGAACCTCAAGAATGGGGAATAATGTTAGACAACCATGTCCTAACTTAGGCCTCTGCTTGTAAAGTCCAGTGAATGATACAAAGTGCAAAATTTCTAATATAAAACAGCAACTGAAGTGACAGTGGATAAGATGTCAACTATTAGGAAGACCAGTGCTGGGAACACTTGGAATGCAAAAGGGTGCCCTCGAGTCACATTTCTTTGAGAACTTTTGCTGCTATTTGAGTAGCCTTCTGCCATTGCTGTCACCCAGCCCACTGAGGATTTATCTTCCAAAGACAATGCTTCTGGGAACATCACCCTGCCCCTGAGCGACTCTTTCCCTACATGTCCTGGGCCAGGTGGTCAGAGTGCCACTTTCCTAAATGTGTGGAAATGCCAGGCTCTCACTCCCCTGAAGAGTAATGACATGGCTGGGCTCACTGCTCACCCCAGATCTGGCCACTGCAGTGATTGTCACACCATCATCTCCACTTCAACTTCCTTTTTCACACTATCATCCCCTCCAGGAGCCTTCCGCTTCTCTCAAGCTAGATATCTCTCTTATTCTCTCTCCACTCCTACAGATGTCACAGATAAACAGTGTCTTTCTAGATGCATCTCAGTTTTATAGTGCTGTGTCATGCAAGACATATCTCCTGCCAGTGCAATCGTTCTTGCTTTCACAATTGCTCTAGGTCAGGTCCTCCAAAGTCTCAGATCTAGACATTTCCTTTCGAAGTATAGATATCCTGGAGGGAAGTCTAAGGCATACACCTCCAAGATGTTCTTCCAACCATCATGCTGCCTTTTGTACTTCTCTCATTAGGAACCTCTGTGGCTACATTTTTGCCCATAATTTCTCCAAATCTTCACTTTTTTGCCCATCACACAAACCACCAGCCTATTTGAATGACACAGAACTCATATTTATATATGATATTCAATATAAATATGCTTGTATATAAAATGTAATCCCATTTAAATTAAAATAGAGACAGCATATATATATATATATATATATATATACATATATATACACACACACATATATACATATATGTGTGCATGTATGTATGCACACAAACTCAGGGACACTTGCTGTTTAAATATTTTAGTTATTTGAATTATGAAAGTAAGCTGCACAATGTTACAACTCAACAAGTGTAAATGAATCTAAAGTCAAGTGACTATCCTCACCCTCTTCTCCAGTTCCATAGTGAAAGGTGGAAAATGGCATATTATACACCAGTAGGTGGATATATGTGATTTTTTAAAAAACATTTTTAGTGTTTTTACTTGTTATATCATGACTATTCTTCTTTATTAATATACACATCTTCCCAGTTTTTCTACTGTTTTAATTTACTAGTTTTTAAGAGTATTTTACTAGTTTTTAAGGATACCTAAAGAGTCGGACATGACTGAGCGACTGAACTGAACTGAACTGAAAGAGTAAAAGCAGTAAATGCACATGGCCACAGATGTTTACAGTAGGAAAGGGGCCTACAGTGGAAGGTGTCTCACCCTTCCACAGACTTCAGTTTCCCTTTCTCAGAAACCACAACTTTTAGCACTCTCTTGTGACTTGTTTCTGAAATTTTGGACAATGGATATCCTTCAAATGAAAATCCTCTCACCTTCCTCTCGTCTTCCTATTCATAGATTAGGGAGAAAAAAGATAAAGAAAACCATTTTGCTTCATGAATGCTCAGGGTCTTCCTGACTTCATAAAGCACTGAATAGAAATCATACATTTCTCAGAGAAAGTCACAAAGTATCTGTAGTTGACAAAGGAGTGTTGTGATAGCTCAGAACTAGAAAGAGACATTGCCATTCAAGTCCAGAGGTTGAAACTGTTGAAAGCTGCAAATTATCTTGAGAAAAAATAAGCATATATGTGTTTGCAGGAGGCTCACAGATGTCTTGATGACCAGCCATGGAACACCTGATCTGGCCCAGTCTCTTTCCTTCTCTCACCCTTCATTGTGCAGAGAGGAAACTGAGGCACAAGTGGATGAATAGCGTAGACAGCTGGGGTCAAAGCTGTAACTGGGATGAAGGTAGGTCTCCTGACACCTGGCCCACTGATTGGTTCAGATGGCATGGCCATAAGGACACTCTGTTTAATCTTACTTCACACCTAATAAAGAAGTGAGGCCATCAGGCAAATGAACAGTGTGATGAATCTTCCTGCATAATATTCTAAGGGAAAATAGGCTGCCAAGTTGTTGGGTGATAGATTATATAATATGCCTATTAGTGTATAAGTTAAGAATCTCCAGAGAATCAGACCAATGGGATGTGTATACACAGAGAGATTTATTTTAAGAAATTGGTTCATGATACTGATACTATGAAGACTAGCAAGTCCAAAATCTGCTGAATAGGCTGGCAGGCTGGAGATCCAGTGAAGAGGTGATTAGCTCAAGTCCAAAGACATCTGCTGCACAACTCCTTTTTGTGTATAGAAGGTCAAGTTTGGGTTCATGAAAGCCTTCAACATGAAAGCCTTGCCCACATTACGGAGGAAAAGTTATCTAATTTATTCAAAGTCCATCAACTTAAGTCCAAAAACATTCTCATGGAAACATCCAGAATAAGGGTCAACCAAACACCTGGGCCATGTGGCCTAGTCTAGTTGACACATAAACATCTTCATCACAGACTCTATCAGTTTCTTTAGACTTAGGTTATAACCTATTGGAATGTGTTTGGAATCAGAAAAGCATTTACTGAAGTGAAAGGATGAATTTTTATTATTCTTTGATGATGAAACACAAATGTGTAATTTTCAATACCAACAACCAACTCGTTAGTTAACTGTGCGTATGTTGTGATGAGGTTATGCTGGAACAAGATATTTTATACACAAATTATATTAAATTTGAAGACTTCCTTGGACTCTAAAAAGTGTTCAGAAATTCAGTGTTGTGAATTTCTGCTCCTTAAGAGTCATTAGTTCTTTAGATAAACATGTTTAGGCACCAACTCTCAGTCAGGAATTGTGTTAGTTACTGAAGAAAAAGAATAGTTCTTACATCAAGAAACTTATGGTCTAATGGAAAGAGTAGATAAGAACCCCCCCCCCCCCAGTTAATGCTCTGAAAAAGATTTGTACAGTGTGCTAAAGAAAGCATGTTCTCAAGGATAACTCCTCTATCACAGTTCATTCCCTGTCCATGCTTACTACACACTCTTGCCCCCAAGACAGAGGCAAGCATCCCCTTGGCTGACTTGCCTAACTTTCTTCAACCCAGTCCATCACAAGTTCTCTAACTCCAGAATCCAGTTTCCACACTTTTCAGAACAAAATTATTTTGGCATTTTCCAGGTGCAGTGTAGATTGGGCAATGAAGTATTTACATCTAGAGTATAATTTATCATTTCATCTTAAGAGAAACCACGTCCACTGATTCAGATTCTGAGATGCACAGCATCTGGCATCTGAGTAAACAGAAGCCCCTCTCAGGGAGGCAGCTGGGCATTTGATGGATAAATGAAATAATAAGGGTTTCATTAAGAAGGTCACTGAGTTGTACAGTTATGTTAGCAATTATCACAGAGGAAGTTAGTCTGGGATTAGGACCAGATTTTCCAAAGCTGGACTTGCAGACACCATGGAAGTAGACTTTCCTGTTGGTGATAGAAAGATTGACGTTTATAGCAGCCTTCTGTACAGCAGTGACAAGTCTGATTATTCTGAAGGTTGACCAAGTGCACTGTTGATAAGATTATGGGTTTAGTGGGTATTTCAATTTCTGGTTCACTGAGAGCTAACTTTAAACTGTGGATCCAAAAATTTAACCTCTGATACCTTTGTACTGTGCTAGCCCAGGTTGTCTCTTTTGGGTGAGTGGGGGAGGGGGGAGGGGGTGCCAACTATTTAAAATTAAAGAGAGACAGCATAGCACAGACTTAACAGGCTGGTCATGAAAAGCCCAGCTTTATCATCCTAAATTGACTAATATTTCTCCTGAAACCCATTGTACTTTTGTTCCAAAAGAACTTATGCTCCAGTTCAAAATTTAAAAATTAAGCAATGGGTGTATACACTGAATATTGAGAGTAAAAGAGTGAACATTTATTATTTTCCTCCCAAACTCAGAATGAATCAAACCTTATCCTGTTGAAGAAGATAGTCTCTTCTTTTCAAATGAGACCTAATATCTGGAACAGATTAAAATGGGAAGGAGTTTAACGTTGTTTACTTTTGAGTCAACAAAATAAAAAATTGTTGGAAAATAATCCCTACTATCCAGAAGAGAGAGAAATGGGAAAGATGTCCAATTAGGTCAACCCCAAAGAGTATTTTGACTTTACCTTGCTAACTTGCCCTGGATGACAAGAGGAGGACTAAAAATTTTAATAAAAATATTACCATGGTATTATTAACTAGTTAAGCTTTTGATATTGTTCACTGCACTTTAAAAGAAACTCTCAGATGTCACTTTGTTTCAAGCTAATCATATCTATAAACCAGATTCAAGAAACATTCTGGAAGAGTTTAGCAATGTACAAAAATTGGCTGTAATTCTTTCAAAATGTTGTAGAATAAACTTACAAACAGTGAAACATAAGGTTTAAGATGGAGCAGAGACGGATCTGAAGTCAGTCATGATCTTAATGTAAAAAGTACAATTGCTAAGAACATTAAAAAATTACCAAAAGTATTCTGCTCTCTGGCTGGATGATGTAAACAATAGTGTGGACTGCTGTTTGCAATCATATTAAAACAAGGCTCAATGATGATTATATTGGCAGTTTTTCTTAGGGAGCCTGTTATTGCTACAAGGGAGAACAGCAGGGATGAGCCAAGACTGAGAAATGTTTTCATTAGCAGTGAGTCTTGTTAAAGTCTGTGAAGTTATTGCTTCCTCCAACCACATGACACTAGAAGACATCTCAGTGACCCTGGCTATTATGATGTAGCAGCTTAAGCACTTTGGTATCAACCAACAAATAGCCAAAATAGGGTTTCTGGAAAGATATTAAATGGCTAGTAAATATGAGTGGAAATGTGGTATACTTTCTATAAAACCTAACTTATAGAAATAGTATAGAAATTTAGAACTGTTCTACAGATGTTCCTGATTGCATCTTTTTTTATCTCATTGGCTCCTTCCCCTCAACCTATGACTATTTTTAATGATGGTGTTATTTATTTATCTTTTATCCAAAAAATTTTATTGGAGTATGATTGATTTATGATGCTGTGTTAGTTTCACGTGTTGAGCAAAGTGAATCAGTTATACATACAGACATATCCACTCTTTTTTAAAGATTCTTTTGATTATGGTGGTTTTTTTTTAAAAAAAGATGCTTTTAGCATAGTTTTTGACATTTATTTTTATTTATTTATCTATTTGGCTGTGCTGGGTCTTAGTTGGAGCATGTGGGATCTTCAATACTTGGTGTGGCAGGCGGGATCTTTAGCTGTGGCACGTGAACTCTTAGCTGCAATGTGTGGGACCTAGTTTCCCCACCAGGGATCCAACCCAGGCCTCCTGCAGTGGGAGTGCGTTCTAGACACAGGACCACCACAGGGAAGTCACTATATTGTCATACTTTTCTATTAAACATGTGAAAAATTAGCACACTTTCACTATGTGCATTTCCTTATCTGCATCATTTTGAGTTTACTAAAATTTATTTTCACAGCAATTGTTCTTGCCCGAGTCACTGATGATGCCCTAATTTCCAAATGTCTAAATCAATGGTTTAAGTCCCCATCCCACTCGATCCCAAAGGCACTGACATTATTACAGTCTCCTCCTTTAAAATTCTCTCTTTCCTTGAAACTCAGAGAAACTTCCCTTCTGGCTCTCTTCCTGTCTCTGGCTCCCAGTCTTTTTTTAAACTGGTTTCACTTCCTCTGCCTTAGATGTTCATGGTCCAGTAGGTTCCCTCCTAGTCTTCTTAGTAATTGTGAACAATCTCACTTCTCCAGTGGATTCTTCAAACGCTTATTTCCAGTCCACAAATTCCAAAGTTCAACAGACATTCATAAGTTCAAAGATCATTCCTTGAGAAACTTTTTTGTGCTAGACTGTGGACAATGAAGACTAGTTATCTGATTTTCAAAGTTCTTAAAACTTCGAGTAGAAAAAAAACACAGATAATCCCTTTATAGAGGAATAAGCAGAATTATGCTGAAAGGACTATTTGAACACAGAGAATCACCTCCCTCTAGTTCCCATCTCTCTTTTGAACTTCACAGGTGTGTTCCTAGCTCTTTAACTGAATAGTTCTTAGTCACCACAAACTTGTCATGCTGAAGGGAAAATAACTTATTTCCCTCCATCCCTCTGGCCCAATACCCTAGGCCCACATCTTGCACAGATATTTCCTATTTTAGTCAATAATAAAACAATATAAGCAGTTGTCTAAGCTTGAAGTCCCACAACCCTTTTTTTTCCATTTAATTTTTATTTTCTACATCTCAGATCTGCTATCTCCTTTCTGCGTTTGCGCTGTGGGAAATCTTGTTCGTGAGAAGGAGCTACAAGCGCCCTGACCTTGCTCACCTGGGCTTCACATTGCTCCCTCTGCCTCAGCCTCCAGATTCTCCCATCTGTGGTACTTGCTGCACTGCTTCTTGGCTTCAAGGCTCTTGCACACACGGTTCCCTCTGCCTGAAACTTTCCTCTCATTCATTGCTGTTAACTTACTTATTCACACTTTAAGTCAGTGGTTCTCAAATGTGTGTGTGCATGTGAAGGGGATTGTACCCCCAGGACAATCTAAAATGTACTGGCCAGGAAGGCTGCAAAACAATCCTACGATATGCAGGACAATACCCACACCATAGACTCATCTGGCTCCAAATGTCAGGAGTGCTGAGATGGAAAAATATTTTCTAGGTCTCAGCTCAGGGAAGATTTCTTTGACACAATAAGGGTCTCTGTTCTTCTCTCCCAAAGTACACCATTGTTTTCCTCAAAGCAATCACCTCTCTGTAGTAGTGCATAAGTTGGGAATAGGGACCATATCTATTTTGTTAGCCATTTTGTCCTCAGTGGTTGGCTCAGAGTTGTGGCTATTGAATATTACTTTGAAGGAAGGAAGAAGGAAAGGGGCAGGGGGAAGGCAAAGGAAACAAGGTAGGAAGAGACATCTGTGTTTTATGAGCTCTAAATCTGTCGATAAGTTGCTGATATAATTAGCCATTCTTTTTTGTTCTCACCTGCAAAGCCAAATGTTAAGCCAATCTTGCTTCCATGGCTTAGTTGGGTGATGAATAAACATGCTTCTCTCTATGATCAAGTATGGAAATCATGGGAAATGATGGTGAATGGGGCCACAGCATGAGATGCAGCGGTGTGTGTAAGGGCAGATCAGGAGAGACAGAGAGTAAAAAGAAAACATGGCTTCAGTCATAACAGAGAGGAGGCAACCAGGAGTTAGACGGTCATATGCCTGCATGGCCTCTCTTCCCCAGCAGGGTTGGCCGTGGGCGTGGTGAGCACCATCAGTGAGGAGAGGTTGAGAGAAGAAAGCAGTAGCAGTTGCAGCAGTGTAAGGAGGGAGATGAAGCTCCAGTGGAAGATAAGGAGCATGTTCCTAGAGGACTTCTTATAAGCACTTCCACTCTAAGTGGATCATCTACTAAAGAGGCTTCTGCAAGGAGGAAGCTCTAAAGGGACTCTTTCACTTGTTTATTTTAAAATTTGTATTGGAGTATAATTGATTCACAATGTTGTGTTAATTTCAGGTGTACAACAAAGTGAATCAGTTATGCATATACATATATCTGGGCTTCCCAGGTGGTGCTAGTGGTAAAGAACCCACCTGCCAGTGTCACGGGTTCGGTCGTTGGGTCGGGAAGATCCCCTGGAGGAGGGCATGGCAACCCACTCCAGTATTCTTGCCTGGAGAATCCCAAGGACAGAGGAGCCTGGTGAGCTACAGTCCATGGGGTTGCAAAGAGTCGGACACAACTATAGTGACTTAGCACATACATGCATCCACTCTTTTTTAAGATTCTTTTCCCATATAAGCCATGACAGAGTATTGAGTAGAGTTCCCTGTGCTGTACCGTAGGTTCTCATTAGATATCTATTTTACATATAGTAGTATGGATATGTCAACCCCAATCTCCCAATTTATTCATCCCCTTTTATGCCCTGGTAACCATAAATTTGTTTTCTACATCTATGACTCTACTTCTTTTTTGTAAATGAGCTCATTTGTACCGTAACGGACTCTTTTAAGAGACAGTGAGCTTGTAACAGACGGAGAATGTGGGGTTGGCTGGCGTTCCTGTCTGGGGAAGGTGGGCTAACCTGCGGGGTCTTCTTCTGTGAGGGACACAGTGGAGTGAGGTCAGGAGAGGGGGCTTAGAACGCCCCTGCCAGTGGGCAGCCTGCTGGGGGTAGTTGTGTGTCCAGAGCATGGTGATAGAAGGAAAGGAAAGTGCTAGTTGAGGAGCTGGCAAAGCAAGACAGGACTGGAATGTGATCATTCTCCTGTGATATTCCCATATTTTGTGTAAACTTGTTCAATATCACAACATCTTTTTTTTTCAAAGTATTTATTGTAATTTATTTATTTGGCTGCACCAGGTCTCAGCTGTGATGCTTGGGATCTTTGATCTTCCTTGCAGCACGGCATGTGGGATCCAGCTCCCTGACCAGGAACCAGACCCCTGCATTGGGAGCACAGAGTCTTAGCCACCAGGCCGCGAGGGAAGTTCCTCACAAGTTTCTTATGGTTGGATTTCTTGTGGAAAAGAGAGAAAAGACAGACTTCCAGATCCGAGTATGGTGTGCTACAGCCCGGATGAAGTTGCAGGAACTCAGGAGAAGAGGCAGAGAGATGCTGAAAAACTGACAAGTGAAACTGTGGGGAGAGCTTTCTGGGTCCTTAGGCTTTGCCCTCAGCTCTGAGTCCCCAGCCTCTGAGGACTTGGGTGTATAGGCTTCCACTGGAGTGAGGTCAGGTGTTGAGTGAGAAATTACATAGTGAGGACACCATGTTCAATTACATTGTGAGGCAACCCGTAGATATTGTATGGAACCTTCAACAAACTCCAGATTTGAAAGGAAACAGGATTTGCTTTGGGGAAAAAGAACCTAGAAGTGCTGGAAGTAATTATCTAACCCCACTAACAAGTCTTACCTTGAAATAATGAAAGAACCTCTTTCTCTCGATGAATAAAACATCACAAAAAGGGAGAATTTGACTTAGATGAAGAGATTGTCAGACATTTAGAGACTAACTTAAATCAGTTTAATACAAGGCCAGGCAGAATATCAGAGTGGTGTATCTGTATATTGGTGGAAATGTAAATTGATGCAGCCACTAAGGAGAACAGCTTAGAGGTTTCTTAAAAACTAAAAATAGAGCTACTATATGATCCTTCAATCCCATTCTTGAGCATATATTTGAAGAAAAACACGGTCCAAAAGTATACATGTACCCCAATGTTCATAGCAGCAATATTTGCAATAACCAGGATATGGAAGCAACCTAAATGTTTATCAACAGAGGAAAGGATAAAGAAGATGTGGTACATACATACAATGGAATATTACTCAGTCATTAAAGAAGAATGAAAATAATGCCACTTACAGCAATATGGATGGAACTAGAGTTTGTCATGTTGAATGAAGTAAGTCAGACAAAGAGCAATATCACTTGTATGTGGAATCTAAAAAAATGACACAAATGCACTTATTTTAAACACAAACAGATTCACAAACTTAGAGAATGAACTTAAGGATACTAGAGAGAATGGCAGTGTGGGGGAGCGATAGTTCGGGAGTTTGGGATTGCCATGTATACACACTGCTATATTTAAAGTGGATAATCAACAAGGATCTACTGTATAGCACAGGGAGCTCTGCTCAATATTATGTAACAAATTGAATGGAAAAAGAATTTGAGAAGAATAGATACATTTATATGTATAATTGCATCACTTTGCTGTGCATCTGAAACTAACACACCATTGTTAATGAGCTATACTCCAATATAAAATAAGTTTAAAAAATCTGTTTGTATAAAATTGCATGGTTGTATCTGCATGCCTGTGTGTGTGTACATATATATAAAGACATAAAGAAGTTGCTGTTCCCTCAAATGACAATACTGGTCATTTTTGTGTTATAGTATTTGTATTTTGGTGACATTTATATTCCTTTCTGGCTTATACTGCTTTTTACTTTTTTATAACATGCTTTATACTTATGATTAAAAGCAATAAAATTACTCTTGAAATTTGGGAAAAAATGTATTTCTCTCTCTCTTTTCCTGTTTCAATATGTATACAAGACATATGCTGTGTGCTGTGCCTAGTTGCTCAATCTTGTTCGACTCTGTGACCACAGGGACTGTAGCCCGCCAGACTCCTCTGGCCATGGGATTCTCCCGGCAAGAGTACTAGAGTGGGTTGCCATGCCCTCCTCCCGGGGATCTTCCCAACCCACGGATCAAACCCAGGTCTTCCACACTGCAGGCGGATTCTTTACCATCTGAGCCACTAGGGAAGCCCATGGTGTAGACTATCTCTTCTTCAGGGGATTTTCCTGACCCAGTAATCAAACTGGGGTCTCCTGCTTTGCAGCCAGATTCTAGCTATTGAAATCAGTATGTATGTAGCTATAACAAGCAATGAACAACATTGTAAAAAAGAAAGCACTTAAAAAGTCATGCTTTTCTGTTTTCAAGGAAAATAAATTTTACTATAGTCCTACCATGTAATGTTTAATATTTTAAAATACAAAACACTGAATATTACATTAAATATTTGGAATATAAGGCAAAGTATGAGCCAGGCTATGAGAAGAATACAAGCAAAGGGCCCAAGGATTTGAGAAGCTTGACATATCAATCCCAGAGGTAACGCTGAGATAGGCTCTCTCCAGGAGAGGCCTTGCAGCTGCTTCTCATCCTGTCTCAGGAATTCTACAAAGGGACACCAAAATTGCTCTCAAAATCCCCAATATGAAGGCAATTAATATGCATTCAGAAGCTACTGTTCCAGGAGCTATAAGATGCTATGCAATCATTAATTCTTTAATACTTGCAAGAAATCAATGAAATTTTCATCTCCACTTTACAAATGAAAAAATTGAAGATGATGTGTTACCTAACTTGGCAGACTTCATGCCCCAATAAGTAGCAAAGCCAGAGGTGGGACTCAGGACCTCCTGACTTCATTGCTCTGGCTCCCTCACATACATCTCAAAGGCTCACCTCCATCCGGTCCCATCACTTCATGGCAAATAGATGGGGAAAAAATGGAAAGTGACAGGCTTTATTTTCTTAGGCTCCAAAATCACTGCAGATGGTGACTGCAGCCATGAAATTAAAAGACGCTTGCTCCCTGGAGGAAAAGCTATGCCCAACCTAGACAGCATATTAAAAGAAGAGACATTGCTTTGCTGACAAAGGTCCATCTAGTGAAAGCTATGGTTTTCCCAGTAGTCATGTATGGATGTGAGAGTTGGAGTATAAAAAAGCTAAGTGCTGAAGAATTAATGCTTTTGAACTGTGGTGTTGGAGAAGACCCTTGAGAGTCCCTTAGACTGCAAGGGGATCAAACCAGTTAATCCTCAGGGAAATCAGTCCTGAATATTCATTGGAAGGACTGATACTGAAGATGAAACTCCACAACTTTGGCCACTTGATGCGAAGAACTGATTCATTGGAAAAGACCCTGATGCTGGGAAAGATTGAAGGCAGGAGAAGAAGGGGACAACAGAGGATGAGATGGTTGGATGGCATCACTGACTCGATGGACATGAGTTTGAGTAAGCTACAGGAGTTGATGATGGACAGGGAAACCTGGTGTGCTGCAGTTCATGGGGTCGCAGAGTCAGAGACGACTGAGCAAATGAACTGAACTGAAGGGGCCTCAGCATATAATAAAAAGGAACTAGGTTTATGATAAACATAAATGATGTATGTGCCTGTCAGTCATGATCCCCATGGGAAGCAGAGGGCATATTCAGTTAGGTCATTGAGAGTTGAACTAAGGAGCCATTTGCCAAGTCATAAGCATACATACAGAGAAGGAAATGGCAACCCACTCCAGTATTCTTGCCTGAAAAATCCCATGGACAGGGGAGCCTGGCAGGCTGTAGTCCATAGGTCACACAGCGTCAGACACAACTGAAGAGGCTTAGAATGCACACAAGCATACATGCACTACTGATACTATGTATAAAATAGAAAACTAATGAGAACCTAGCATAGAGCATGGAGAACTCTACTCAACGCTCTGTGGTGACATAAATGGGAAGAAAACCCAAAAAAGAGGGGATACATGTAAACATACAGCTGATCCACCTTGTTGTTGTGCAACAGAAACTGACACAACATTTTAAAGCAACTGTAAACCAATAAAATTTAATTTAAAAATAAGTAAAATATTTAATTAAAAAAAGAATGATCTGTCATTTGGATACATGTAGGTTTTTTCCTTTTTTTAGGTCCGTTTTATTGAGATATAGTTGACTTATAAGTTTTAGGTGTATAATGATTTGTACAATATAAGGGGATTTGATATATGTATGTATCCTGAAATGATCACCACGTTAAATCTACTAAATCTGTTCAGCACCATATATAGTTAGTTTTTTCTTATGATAAGAACTTTTAAGATTTACTCTTTTAAAAACTTTCACATATAAAGTACAGTTTATCAGCTATAGTCACCAGGCTATTTCATTCCCAGGACTCAGTTTATGACTATAAATTCCTACCTTTTGATCATCACCACCCATTTTGTCCACCTCCCACCCCCCTCACCTCTGCCAACCACCAATTTGTTTTCTGTATCTATGGGTTATTTTTTTTTTCCGTTATAGATTCCACACATAAGAAATAATTAAAAAAACATTTTAGTGGGGAGTGAAGGGGAGAGAGATAAGGAGCTTGACATTAACATATACACAATATTGTGTGTAAAAACATTTTAGGGGGGAGTGGAGGGGAGAGAGATAAGGAGCTTGACATTAACATATACACAATATTGTATGTAAAATAGATACACAAGGACCTGCTGTGTAGCACAGGGGACTGTATTGGAGACTTGAAGTTTTTCCTGATTCCTCATGAGGTTCCCTGGGAAGGGACAAAGGAGGCCGACTCAGCATTATTGTATCTTTATTCACAGTCTCTGAACACATGCACAAGGGCAAAGATGATGCTGTCAGCACCTCCAAGAGAGCAACGTGAAAGATTCCAGTACAGTGTGTGTCGCTGTAAACAGACCCTCTGAGTGATGTGTCACGGACGTGTGAAGGAGACCTCAGGTGCCTACACATTTGTCTTCATGGCATTCAGTCCTAACTTTTCTCACTCAATCTCAAGAAACTTTTCAACAAATTAAAAAGCAGAGCACTCTCAAGTCTGTATCCTTCCATTCTGACATAGAGGAAACTGAGGTCCAGCCTAAAACATTAACCCAATGCCTTCCTTGCTTTGAACTTGACAAAACAAACTTGTTCAAACTCATATTAAGCAAGTAGCTATTATGGAAACCTAATCTTTGTCTTCCAGATTCCTCTGACTGATGGAGAATGTTGTTCTCAACCAGGACCTTACCTGTCTGAGCCTCGGTGTCTTCATTTTATGAGAGGAGTATCATAGTAACTTGCCTCTAAGGTTATAATAAGTAATATATTAACATTAACAAATAGTAATAACTAATAAATATTTATTTATAAATAAGTATATTTATAAATAATATATAATATAAAACTGAGTGAGTGCATGCAAGTTTTATAAACCCCAAACTGTAACAAAATTTAACCAGTTATCTACTAATAAATGAACACTATTCACTGACAGCTAACTCTACCATCCTCCACTTAGACTTTGGAGACTGGTTCCTGTTTGAGGATTTTGCTCCTTAAAATTCTCTTTCTTCTGCTTCTTTCATTAAATAAATATTTTATTTTAGAGTGGTTTTAGATTTACAGAAAGATTTGGTAGATAGTACAGAATTCCCATGTACTCCATAACCCACCTTACTGCTTTCTCTCGCGCGGACCCTTCTATCAGTGTACATTTTGTAGTGCCTTCCATCTTGACACAGGATGACAACATCTTCTCCCTTCACATTCGCCTTCAGTTATCGTTCCATTTCACTCTCCTACATCACTGAAAAGTCATTCAGCTGTTTATCTCTACTAATGATCTCTATGGGCTTCCCAGGTGGTGGCAGTGGTACAGAGCCTGCCTGCAAATTCAGGAGACACAAGAGACACGGGTTCAATCCCTGGGTGGGGAAGATCCCCTGGAGGAGGGCACGGCAAACCACTCCAGTATTCTTGCCTGGAGAATCCCATGGACAGAGAAGCCTGGTGGACCATAGTCCATAGGGTCTCAAAGAGTTGGACATGACTGAGCGGCTTAGCATGAATGATCTCTACTTCACCCCTATTATCTCCATAATCCACTTTTGTCCACATTGTTATAGCCACGCTTTCCAGGAAACAGACTCACTCAGAAGGACAAAGCAGATAGTGGAGTGCAGTTTATTACGCCGGCGGGCCCAAGGCAGAGTCTCCTCTTAGCCAAGGACCCCGACCAGCATTTGTGAAAATCTTTTATACCCCATGCGTACGTGTCCAAACCCACCACCTACCCCATGTGTACGTGTTATGTGTTCAAACAGTCAATAATCAATAAGCCCGCAGTTACATTCCAAACAGTTAATAACCGATAAACCTGTGCTTACATTCTGATAGATAGTGTCCGGAGGCAGGGGTGATTAGTGTCTGTTTTCTCTTAGGTGATGAGTAACCTGGATGTAACCTTCAAGATTCCCCTGTCCGGAGGGGGTCTTATCCTTCCATTTTCGTTCCCACAGGCACTAGGCAGAGAGTTCAGAGTCCAGTGGAGAGGTGGCCGAGCACGATCAGCACAGACAGGCCTGAGATGGAGTCCAGGCCCTATGAATTCCTTCTTCAACATGACTTCACTAACTTGAGTTTGTCAAAGTCACAAATGATCATCAGAAATGTTTCAGTGTTAAGAATTGAAACAAACACTCTTTTCTCAACTCCCAGTAAATATTTACTGAATGTCTATTATGTGCCAGGCACCTGCCAGATGCGAGGGATCTAGTAGTGACAAGACTGACGCAGTGTCCTCCAGAGGTTTCCTTTGGAAGAAATGAGGCTACATTTAATTTTTCACCACTTATATCATTCACTTCCAGTGCCTTAATAGAAGTAGGGTTCTTCCATGGTCTAGAATCAGCCAGGCACTTGTGAGCAAAATGGTCCTCAGAGAGTCTCCATGGAGATGGAGCATCAGTGTTGGCACTATTCTTAGCCAGGCCATTTTTGGTTCAGCTTAGGTGTGTGACTTCCTTTAGTTAGTTGTTGTTGTTGTTCAGTTGCTAAGTCATACCCAACTCTTTGCAACCCCATGGACTGTAGCACACCAGGCTTCCTTGTCTTTCATTATCTCCCGGAATTTGCCCAAACTCATATCCACTGAGTTATTCATGCCATCCAACCATCTCATCCTTGGTTGTGCCTTTCTCCTCCTACTCTCAATATTTCCCAGCATTAGGGTATTTTCCAATGAGTTGACTGTTAGTTAAGCTTTACAAATATTTGCTTATTGGGGAGAAAACCTTCCTGGTTTATTATACCTTTATTGCCTGGATCTGGGAAATGTTTAGGAAGTCTGTTGACAGGCTGTGCAAGATTGATTGGACATGGAAAAGATGGAGAGATGGGAAGAGTCAAGATGACTTCCTGACTTAGGGTCTGAGCAATGGGGTGATTGGTATTGGCATTTATTAAGAGGATATGTACTGGAAGAGGAACAGAGTATCTTGCTTTGTTTTGGAGAAAGATCATGAAGTCAGTTTGAGAGGAGTTGATGGAGAGGTACTGTTTGAGACATTCAGGCGGGATGTCCAGTATGGCAGCTGATTTCACAGCATGGAACATCAAAAAAGAGTTGGAGAAAACACTGGTGAATTACCAGCAAATAATAACAGAACCCTGAGAATGGAAATATATGTCTTATGGGAGGTAAACCATGGTATTCAATAGATAGAGAGAGTAGTTTTATATTACTTAGACAAGGCATTTTATGTTCTATCGAATTGTTTCAGGATCCAAGCTGCTTCTTTTGGGGAGAAAAAAAAAATGAAAAAATAAAACAAAACAAAAAATCCAACACCACCTTTTCTTCTAATACTATCTTTAATCTTATCTCATCTAGTCCCTTCAGCTTCAACTCAGATAATCATTCCTCTCAAGGGAAGGAGGCAGGCATGGAATTTGAATCAAATTCTAAGAGAATGAGCCAATGAATCTCCCTTCCACTCATGTGCAATTCTGTTTCACCCCAATTGTGACTGATACTGCTAACTGAATACAGGAATATGCATCTGTGGCTGACTTAAACAATGTCCTGCAACACTTACTCTGCCATGATCAAATCTTTTGTATTCTTTTAACTTTGCATTGTTTATGAAGAGGCTTTTTTATTTTTGCTCTTTTTTCTGTGAGAAAGTGGTGGTATGCACGTGTGCTATGAGACAAAAGGTCTAGCATTCTATCTTAGCTGTTTCTTTCAGCCGAGAAAATTTTAGTCCCTTCTCTCATCCAAAGTAATAGCTGCCATTAGGGGGCTGCAAGGCTCAGAGTTGCATTGTGTGAGGTGGGAGCTTGTGGCAGACACTGTTAGTTTTCTGCCCAACGTGTCTGCTCTCCTTCTTTCTTTCCAATAGAATCTCAGTTTTGTTCAGGATGGCAATGCACCCAAATCTTAGATTGAATCATAAGAAACTGACTCTTTGTTCCGGGTAGCACTAGTGGTAAAGAATCTCCTGGCAATGCAGGAGACATAAGAGATATGGTTTCGAGCCCTGTGTCAGGAAGAACCCCTGGAGGAGGTCATGGCAACCCACTCCAGTATTCTTGGGGCTTCCCTGGTGGCTCAGATGGTAAAGAATCTGCCTGTAATGCAGGAAACCTGGGTTTCCCTGGGTCAATCCCTGGGTCAGGAAGATCTCCTGGAGAAAGAATGGCTACCCACTCCAGTGTTCTTGCCTGAAGAATTCCACGGACAGAGGAGCCTGGCGGGCTACAATCTATGGGGTTGCAAAGAGTCAGATGACTGAGCGAATAACATTTTCACTTCTACTTAAAAATGAAGAAATATTGGCAACTTTATGTGGTTTATTCTAAAGCAAACTGACTTTTAGGGATGGCGCAGAGCTCTTCTGGTCAATGAGATGATGGAGAAGGTGCACTGGAGGAGGTTTTCATCCTTTCTGAAATGAAAAGGTGAAGCCCATCTGATCCTTCCAGGAAAATAGACGTGGTGCCTAGAGGAGTAACTAACATGTTGTGGCTATGGGGATGACTGTCATGCAGTAGAGATGGTGAAGCAGGAAGCCAGAGTAGCCTTGAGCAGCGATAGTTCCCTCAAAAAATAAACTTCTTACTGGCTTCCTGGTTTAACTCATAGGTTTGTTGGGTTTTCTGCTGCCTGAGGCCAATTGAAATCCTTCTGATACTATGTTCACCACTGTTGGTTTCTCTTCATTGCCCTTCTCATATATATACATGTATATGTTTTAATTCCTTGGGCCCTGAGATAAGCTTTCTTCTTCACTCAGAAGAAATTCCAAGCTACTAGATGGGAATACCTCAGAGTGCAGTGGTTATTTGTTGAAATGACCTCACCCTCAGCCCAACACTATCATTTCTTGAGCACACACTGCATGCAGGCATCATGCTAAGCCTTTTGTATATGTGGTCTCACTGAATCCTCAAAACAAGTCTATAGAAAAGTGGATTCAATCAGTGTATTATAGAGAAGAAGGACAAGGGAGAGAGATGGTAATCAACCTGTTCAAACCCTACACCTTCTAATAGGCTGAAACTAGACTTGCATTCATGTCTATTCCTAGCTGCTGGCCACGCTGCCCTGATGTTTTCCTTGTTCTGTGACCTAGTCTGATGAAGCCTCTCCTCCCTGCAGAGGTGTTCTTTTCTCTCCTCTGCCTGACTCTAACAACACTGTTCCACAGAACTTTCTGTAATGATAGAAATTCATCTTCCCCTTTAACACTGTAGCTATTGGCCATATGTAGTCATTGAAGATTTGAAAGTTTGCTAATGCCACTAATAAATGAAATTTTTTGACAAAGCTTATGAGATTATTTAGGAATAAATTTTATTTTATGTATTTTTCCAGTTTATTGACAGTCAGGCATATCCATTAGCTTAAGGTGTACAACATAATGCTTTTTTTCCTTTATTTTTTCTTAATTTATTTACTTTTAAGTTGAGGATAATTGCAATTTTGTGTTGATTTCTACCATACATCAATGTGGATCAGCCATAGGTATACATGTATCTCCTCCCCCATTCCAGCCCTCTCAATTGTCACAGAGCCCTGGTTTGAGTTTGCTGAGTCATGCAGCAAATTCCCACTGGCTATCTATTTTACATATGCTAGTGTATATGTTTCCATGCTACTCTCTCCATTTATCCCACCCTCTCCTTCCTAGCCACCCCCACATCCATAAGTCTGTTCTCTATGTCTTCATCTTCACTGCTGCCCTGCAAATAGGTTCATCAGTACCATCTCTCTAGATTCCATATATATGCACTAGTATACGATATTTGTTTTTCCCTTTCTGACTTACTTCATTCTGTGTAATAGGCTCTAGGTTCACCCACCTCATTAGCACTGATTCAAATGCGTTCCTTCTTATGGCTGAGTAATATCCTATTGTATATTTGTATTATAGTTTCTTTATCCATTCACCTGTTGATGGACATCTAGATTGCTTCCATGTCCTAGCTATTGTAAATAGTGCTGCAGTGAACGTGGGGATACATGCGTCTTTTTAAATTATGGTTTTCTCAGGGTATAGGCCCAATGGTGGGATTGTTGGGTCATATGGTAGCTTTATTCCTAGTTTTTTAAGGAATCTATTTGGTAAAGAATCTGCCTGCAATGCGGAAGACCTGGATTCGATCCCTGGGTTGGGAAGATCCCCTGGAGAAGGGAACGGCTACCTACTCCAGTATTCTGGCCTGGAGAATTCCAAGGACTCTACGGTCCATGGGGTCACAAAGAGTCAGAAAGGACTGAGCGACTTTCACTTTCACTTTCATACTGTCTCCCATAGTGTCTGTATCAATTTGCATTCCCACCAATAGTGCAAGAAGTTTCTCTTACCTCCACACCCTCTCCAGCACTTATTGTTTGTAGGGTTTTTGATGATGGTCATTCTCTATGGTGTGAGGTGATACCTCATTGCAGTTTTGATTTGCATTTATCTAATAATGAGTGATGCTGAGATTCTTTTCATGTATTTATTAGCCATCCGTATGTCTTCTTAGGAGAAATGTCTGTTTAGGTCTTTCACTCACTTCTTGGTTGGGTTGTTTGCTTTTCTGTTATTGAGTTGCATAAGCTGCTTGTATATTTTGGAAATTAATCCTTTGTCAGTTGTTTCATTTGCTATTATTTTCTCCCATTCTGAGGGCTGTCTCTTCACCTTGTTTATATTTTCCTTTTCTGTGCAAAAACTTTCAAGTTTAATTAGGTTCTACTTGTTTATTTTTATTTCCATTACTCTGGGAGGTGGGTCATAGAGGATTTTGCTGTGATTTATGTCATAGAGTATTCTGCCTATGCTGTTCTCCAAGAGTTTTATAGTTTCTGGTCTTATTTAGATTTTTAATGCATTTTGAGTTTCTTTATGCTAACTTCATTCTTTTACATGTAGCTGTATAATGTTTTGATATATGTGTATCTTGCAAATGCTTACCATAATTAGTTTAATTAATATTCATCACCTCACATAGTTCTTTTCCTTGTGAGGAAAAATTTTAAGATCTTGCAATTCTCATATGTCAGATACAGTATTGTTAACTGTAGTCACCATGCTTTACATTATATCCCCAGAACTTAATTATCTTATAACTGGAAGTTTTGACCTCTTGACTACCTTCACCCATTTGCCTTGTCTCCAACCACCAGTCTCTGTAACTACAAATCTGTTTTCTGTTCCTCTGGGTTTGAATTTTCAGGTTCTACATATAAGGGAGATCACACAGTATTTGTCTTTCTCTGTCTGACATTTCACTTAGCACAATGACCTCAGGGTTTACACATGCTGTCCCAGTGGCCAGATTTCCTCTTTATTTTTTTAAAATTTTTTTTTTATGGTGCTGTGAGGGCTAAGTTGCTTCAGTCATATCTGACTCTTTGCTACCTTATGGATTGCACTCTGCCAGATTCCTCTGTCCGTGGGATTCTCCAAACAAGAATACTGAAGTGGGTTGCAATTTCCTTCTCCAGGGGATCTTCCCAACCCAAGGTTTGAACCTGTGACTCTTGTGTCTCCTTCATTGGCAGGTGGGTTCTTTAACACTTGTGCTACCTGGGCAACCCTTTTTAAGGATAAATCATATCCGTTTGGGAACTTCCCTGGTGGTCCAGTGGCTGAGACTCTGAGTTCCCAGTGCAAGGGGATTGGGTTCAGTCCCTGGTCAGAGAACTAGATTCCACATGCCACAACTATGGAAGAGATTGAATGCTGCAGCTAAAAGATTCTGCTGATCCTGAAGCTTAAGTTCCAATACTTTGGTCATCTGATGTGTAGAGTCAATTCATTAGAAAAGACCCTGATGCTGGGAAAGATTGAAGGCAGGAGGAAAGGGGATAACAGAAGACAAGATGGTTAGATGGCAACACTGACTCAATGGACATGAGTTTGCGCAAGCTCCGGGAGATAATGAAGGTCAGGAATGCCTGGTGTGCTGCAGTCCATGGGGTCACAAACAGTCAGACATAACTGAGCAACTGAGCATCAACATACCCATTCAAAGTCAGAGGACATAAGTTGTTCCCATCTTGATTATTGTAAATAATACTGCAATGAACATGATGGTACATATATCTCTTTGAGATAGTAATTTTATTTCCTTCACGCAGAAGTAGAATTGTTGGATCATATGGTAGTTCTAGGGGTTTCCCGGGTGGCATTAGTGTTAAAGAATCTGCCTGCCAATGCAGGAGACTTAAGAGGTATGGCTTGATCCCTGGTTGGGAAGATCTCCTGGGAGAGCGCGTGGCAACACACTCCAGTGTTCTTGCCTGGAGAATCCCATGGACAAAGGAACCTGATAGGCTACAGTCCATAGCAGAGTCCGACTTGACTGAAGCGGCTTAGCACATGTGGTAGTTTTATTTTTAACTGTTTGAGGAACCTGCATACTGTTTTCCACAGTGGCTGTACTAATTTGAAATTCCACCAATAGCGTACAAAAGGATTCCTTTTTTTCCACATGTCCACAAACATCTGTTATCTCTTGTCTTTTTAAATTTATTTAGTGGCTGCTATATTGGACAGTGCCACTTTCAAATTAAGTGCCTGCTTCTGGTGAATATATCCTTGACATTGATGATATTTTCTGGGGCTCACAGTTGTCCTCCACAGACTTTGCTTATGGAACTAACTAGAAAGAATCAAGCCTTTCAGTAGCACCACATCTTTCTTCAAATGCACTGCTATGAACATGTCAGCATCTGGTTTCAATGAGTCATGTGTGACTCTTTTGCAGCAGAGGAAAAATATGAAAGTTGCTGTGAAATGATGGTAAAAAAAAAGTGACATTTTTGTCAGTGACAAATTTTTATGAGGCCACCATTTCTTAAGGTGACTGATTTATCTAGGTAGCTTGCATATTTAACAGGTAACACTATGAAATGAAAACCAAAGTCATAAAATATCATAACACTTTTATATATTGAAGTTAAAATATCACCTATAATTTTCCTATTTGGACCTGGGGAGTAGTCTCACTTTTATTTCATAATTGGGTTCTGGGTGGTTTCTGACACTATTAATTGAATCTTTGCATCATGAAGTAATTAAATCTAGTCAGTGGAATTTCCTAAAAAGTTTATCTGTTTATCATCAAATAGCTGGGATGGATATATACAGCTCTTTATAAACTTCCTTTGAGTGATCAACTTGGAGAGAATCACAGAACATAAATATAATGCTATTTTATCTCCCTAATTTGGGGCAGAAAATTAAAACTGTTATGTGTAGGGAACAAGACACAGTGCTATGTAAGGAATTATGAGCCCTGGTTTTCTACTAATAAGCCACAACTTTGGTCTAGTTAACCTGTCTCAACTTCAGTCTCATCATACATAAATATTGGGAGGATGAATATAGTCTTTCTGGACCTAGAGACTGTTGTACTGAGTGAAGTAAGTCAGATGGAGAAGGAGAAACATCATCTGACATCACTTATATGTGG
This sequence comes from Cervus canadensis, assembly GCF_019320065.1. Classification (NCBI taxonomy): domain Eukaryota; kingdom Metazoa; phylum Chordata; class Mammalia; order Artiodactyla; family Cervidae; genus Cervus; species Cervus canadensis. The sequence goes on along the minus strand of NC_057386.1, from coordinate 53,891,892 downwards.
AATCTAAAATGAAGCATTTAAATGAACTTATTTGCAAAACAGAAATAGGCTCACAGATTTAGAGAATGAACTTATGGTTATCAAAGAGTTGCCTGACAGGGATAGTTAGTGAATTTGGAATTGACACATACACACTGCTATATTTAAAATTCATAACCAACAAGGACCTACTATATGGACAGGGAACACTTCAATGTTATGTGGCAGCCTGAATAGAAGGGAAATAGTAACTGTATTTCCTTCCCTTTATCTCTTCCCTTTAGGGAGAACGGATACATGTGTGTGTGTGGCTGAGTCCCGATGCCGTCCACCTGAAACTGTCTCAACATTGTTCACCAGCTGTGTGCTGCGCTGCGCTAGGTCGCTTCGGTCGTGTCCGACTCTTTGACCTATGGATCGTAGCCCGCCAGGCTCCCTCGTTCATGGGATTCTCTAGGCTAGAGAACTGGAGTGGGTTGTTGTGCCCTCCTCTAGGGGATCTTTCCTGGATCAAACCCACGTCTCTTATGTTTCCTGCATTGGCAGGGGCGTTCATTACCACTAGCACCACCTGGGGAGCCCATTAATTGGCTATAATCCAATACAAAATGAAAAGTTTGAAACAAAAAAACAGTCTTTCTAGCTTCAAAAGTATGAATTTTACAGTGAATGGTGCATGCTCAGGCAGCAGCAACATGGGGCCTTGGGTGAAAAGTGAAATACTAGGACGATCCAGAAACTGTTGCAGGGATCCACGTAGACAGATTAAGACGAAAGGAAAGAAGAGGATCGTGAGGGGTGTAAGGCCTGAGTCAGTGGTTCAGATTTGGGAAGAGACAAACCACTAGAGCCACAGCACAAACTACAGAAGTTCAGACTCAGAGCCCTCGTTTCTGCTTGCTTGACTATGACAAGGGGTGTGGTGTCAAGTGTGAATAGAACATTTGAAGAAGGGTAAAGAATAATCACACTCGTGAAAAATGTGGAGAAGAGAGGGGAAGACATAGGAACGGAGGAACAAAGAGAGGTGGAACAAAGGAGAGGTTGCAGAAGGAAAATCGAAGAAGAAAGAATGCTACTTACTATGCTTTTCTGCAAGTATCTTCTATCACGGTTCTGGGCACACATTAGTTTGGGTCACAGTCTTCAGTTATCTGGATTACCGCAATGCAGTTCTAACTTGGACCCTTCCCATGAGTCCTGCAACCTCCATTCTGCATCTGCAGCCGAAGTGATTTTCCTAAAACACAGATCTGATGCGCATGTCACCCCCTTGCTTAAAATCCTTCATCAGCCTTTCCATCACTCCTTTGAAATGAAGTCCTTCCGAGATCATCATGCTCTGACTATTTCATGTCCCTACAGCAAGGGGTGGCAAACTTTTTCTGTAATGGCCTGATAGTATTTTTTTTTTTTCCTCTGCAGGCCAAATGGCCTCTGTCGCAACTATTCAACTTTACCATCATAGTAAGAATACAGCCGCAGATCATTTGTAAGTCACATCAGTGTGGCTGTGTTCCAATACAACTTTACTTATAAAAACAGTTGGCCCTCCAGTAGGCCTAGTTTACTGACCCTTGCCCTATGAACTCAAGATCACCCCCTTCATTCCACCCTTAACCCTCTGCACTCAGGACCCAATGAATTATTTCCAATTCCCTAGTAGTACCCTGCTCTCTCTCAATATCATAGTTTTGCAGACATTTTCCTCTAGTCTAAATCACCTTTCCTAACCTCGTGGCCCAGTTAACCCTCACTCATCCTTGTGATTCAGTTTAAACCTCCTTGGCCAGCCTCACACCAGCACTGTGTTCCCACTTTTGACACTGAAGTGTACTGACTTGTTGGCATTTGTCTCTCATACCTCACTACCCTAGGCAATTGGAAGGCAGCAGCCTAGGGTAGTGTTACTCTTTTCTTTCCTGGAAATTAATAGACACTAAAATCCATGTGTTATTATAAGGATTTGATACCTGAGGTATCACTTGCTCTATTGCCTAGTGGCAGAATGAGTGCATGATACTGACTCTGATGACTGAGTCTGGAACGATATAGGCCATATTTTCAATAATTCCAGTTCCTAGAAGTAAGGGGCTTGACATTAAGCCTTGAAAAGGAGAAACTGACCTTAAGTCTCTTCAGTTTACTTTCCTGAATCCTAGTTTACAAAATTAGAAAGACAGAGTGAAAAAAACAAAAATAAAAACAATAACAACAAAACATCAACTATACTAATAGGATTATTTGTATGAGTTATATGAGAAAATGTGTGGCACACAAGCATAATCTTGGACACACGTGTAATAATGTAACTGATATGTAATTATATTGCTAGTACCTGGTATGTAATAATCTTTAATGATAATGATGTTGGCAATGAACACATTCAGGTAGTGCAGGACCAGCTTGACTTCTGACTACAAAGAAGTTGTGTGTACTACACCCTGACTTTCTTCCTCATTACAGGTTTTCATCAAAATATTCAAGAGTAATGAAAAGATGGAAAAAGCTTTAGAATGCTTAATGCTAGGAAAGAGTGTCACCCACAGAACAGAAACTTTGAGGAATCTGTAAAAGGTATTCTTTAGAAAGGACCAAACGATACCCTAAGGTTAATACATGACACCACTTCATGAAAAAAAAAAAAAGTTACAGAAAAGTAGGTTGAAGAAATTCCTTAAGATGGATAATTAGGAGAGGCCAGAGAAGGACAAGGAACAGATAGACAACACATCACTTAATTTGTCTTCTCAGATTCCACTTTGGCTCAGGGGTATGAAGCTGCCTGCAATGCTGCAGACACAGGAGATGTGAGTTTGACCCCTGGGTTGGGAAGAAACCCTGGAGGAGGGCATGGCAACCCACCCATTATTCTTGCCTGGAGAATCCCATGGACAGAGGAGTCTGGTGGGCTACAGTCCACAGGGTCTCAAAGAGTCAGACACGACTGAAGCTATTGAGCATGCACGCACAAAACAATCTCTAGAGAGGCTCTGAGACCAAGGTCTTAGTCACCTTAAGAAGAAACCAGCAAGTAGCCACTCAGAGGAGACGATTACCTCTACAGATTATTCCTGAATTAAAACCAGATGATACACAACACTGAATATGAGACTTTAATCTACACCCAATAAAGAAAAAGAATCTATTGGCACTCCCTCTCTCCTTAGGTAACTGGATTATTGAACCATGAATAAATTCATAGTTAAGCATTTTACTAGGCTAAAGTCTGAGAGAAGTCTCAAGTGGACAGTGAGAAAAATCAAATAAAAATAATTAAATAAACTTGCTCTTTCAGATTGAGAAAATAGGATAAAATTAATATGAAACCTATGATAACGTAACCACTCAACATGCAGTTGTAGATTGCAGAAAAAAACTGGCAGTATTTCCAAGTTAATGGCACTCCATAAGGAGTCCAGGCAATATTCTCTTATTTAGAACAATGAGGTTATGAGAAAAACTCACTAACCCAGCTCTGTGTTATAAGGAAAAACTTTTTTAATTTTTATTTTACATCGGAGTATAGCTGATTTACAATGTTGTGTTAGTTTCAGGTGTACGGCAAAGGGATTCAGGTATACATATACATACATTCTTTCTTCTTTAAAAATTTATTTGTTAATTGAAAGATAATTGCTTTACACAATTTTATTGGTTTCTGCCAAACATCAGCATGAATCAGCCATAGGTTTTCATATGTCCCCTCCCTCTTGAACCTTCTTCCCATCTCCCACCCCATTCCACCCCTCTAGGTTGTTAAAGAGCCCCTGTTTGAGTTTCCTGAGTAATACAGCAAATTTGCATTGGCTGTATATTTTATATATGGTCATGCAAGTTTCCATGTTACTCTCCATACATCTCACCCTCTCCTCCTTCCTGCTTTCCATATTCATAAGTCTGTTTCTCTATGTATGTGTCTCCACTGCTGCCCTGAAAATAATTTCATCAGTACCATCTTTCTAGATTCCATCTATAAGCATTTGTCTATGACATTTATCTTTCTCTTTCTGACTTATTTCAGTTTGTGTAATAGACTCTAGGTTCATCCACCTCATCAAAACTGACTCAGATGCATTCCTTTTTATGGCCGAGTAGTGTTCCATCATATATACCTACCACAGCTTCTTTATCCATTCATCTGATGATGGCCATCTAGATTGCTTCCGTGTTCTAGCTATTATAAACTGTGCTGCAGTGAAAATTGGGGTACATGTGTCTTTTTCAACTATGATTTCCTCAGGGTATATGCCCAGTAGTGGAGTTGCTAGGTCATAAAGTTAAAAACTTTATTACTAGTTTTTAAGGAATTTCCATATGGTCTTCCATAATGGCTGCATCAATTTACATTCCCACCAACAGTGCAAGAGGGTTACCTTTCCTCTACACTCTCTCCTGCATTTATTGTTTGTAGACTTTTTGATGAGGACCATTTTGATTGGTGTGAGGTGATATCTCATTGTAGTTTTGATTTGCATTTCTCTAATAATGAGCGATGTTGAGCATCTTTTCATGTGTTTGTTAGTCATCTGTATGTCTTCTTTGGAGAAATGTCTGTTGAGGTTTTTCCCCACTTTTTGATTGGGTTGTTTGATTTTTCTGGTATTGACTTTATGAGTTGCTTGCTTATTTTGGAAATTAATCTTTTGTCAGTTGTTTCATTTGTTATTATTTTCTCCTATTCTGAGGGTTGTCACCTTGTTTATTGTTTCCTTTGCTGTGCAAGAGCTTTTAAGTTTAAATATGCCCACTTGTTTATTTTTGTTTTTATTTCCACTCATCTAGGAGGTGGGTCATAGAGGATCTTGCTTTAATTTATGTCATCGAGTTTTCTGCCTATGTTTTCTTCTAAGATTTTTATAGTTTTTGGTCTTACATTTAGGTCTTTAATCCATTTTGAATTTATCTTTGTGCATGGTGTTAGAAAGTGTTCTAATTTCATTCTTTTACATGTAGCAGCCCAGTTTTCCCAGCACCACTTATTGAAGAGGCTATATTTTTTCATCATATATTCTTGCCTCCTTTATCAAAAATAAGGTACCCATAGGTACGTGGGTTTATCTCTGGGCTTTCTATCTTGTTCCATTGATCTATATTTCTGTTTTTTTAGCCAGTACCATACTGTCTTGATTACCTTGTAGTATAGTCTGAAGGCAGGAAGTTTGATTCCTCCAGCTGCATTCTTCTTTCTCAAGATTGCTTTGGTTATTTGGGGTCTTTTGTGTTTCCATTTGAATTGTGAAATTTTTTGTTCTAGTTCTGTGAAAAATGCCATTGGTAATTTGATAGGGATCACATTGAATCTCTAGATTGCATTTGGTAGTGTAGTCATTTTCACAATATTGATTCTTCCCCCAGGAATATAGAACATCTCTCCACTGTTTATGTCTTCTTTGATTTCTTTCATTTTATAATTTATAATTTTATGTATATGTTTCTTTTTTCTCCTTAGGTTTATTCTTATATATTTTATCCTTTTTGTTGCAATGATAAATGGGATTGATTCCTCAATTTCTTTCTGATTTTTCATTTTTAGTATATATGATCATTCTGCATGAGCTTTTTAATGTGTTCTTGAATTCTGTCTGCTAGAATTTTATTGAGGATTTTTGAATTTATGTTCATCAGTGATATTGCCCTGTAATTTTATTTGCTGTTTTGTCTTTGCCTGGTTTTGTACCAGGGTGATGATGGCCTCATAGAATGAGGATTTCTGTGTATTGATTTTGTATCATGCAACTTTGCTAAATTTGCTGATTGACTCTAGCAATTTTCTGATAGCATTTTTAGCATTTTATATATAATCATGTCTTCTGCAAACTGAGTGTTTTGCTTCTTTTCTGGTATTTTATTTCTTTTTCTTCTCTGATTGCCATAGCTAAGACTTCCAAAACTATGCTGAATACTAGTGGGGAGCCTGTGCACCCTTTTATTGTTCCTGATCTTAAAATATTTTCAGTTTTTCACCATTGAGAATAATGTTTGCTGTGGATTTATCATACATGGCCTTTACTGTGTTGAGGTATGTTCTTTCTATGCCCATTTTTTGAAGAATTTTTATCATAAATGGGTGCTGAATTTTGTCAAATTGAGATTTGACATCTATTGAGATTATCGTATGGTTTTTATCTTTCAATTTATTTATATAGTGTATCACATTGATTGATTTGTGTATATTGAAGAACACTTGCATCCCTGGGATAAACGCAACTTGATCATGGTGTATGAGCTTTTTAACTTGTTGTTGAATTCTGTTTGCTAGAATTCGGCCGAGGATTTTTTCATCTATGTTCATCAGTGATATTGGCCTGTAATTTTCTTTTTGTGTGTTGTCTTTGCCTGGTTTTTGTATGAGGGTGATAGTGGCCTCATAGAATGAGTTTGGACATATTCCTTACTCTATAATTTTTTGAAAGAGTTTTAGAAGGATAGGCGTTAGCTCCTCTCTAAATGTTTGATTGAATTCACCTGTGAAGCCATCTCTCCCTGGGGTTTTATTTTTTGGGAGATTTTTGATCATGGTTTCAATTTCAGTGCTTGTAATTGGCTTGTTCATAATTTCTATTTCTTCCTGTTTCAGTCTTGGAAGATTGAACTTTTCCAAGAATCTGTCCATTTCTTCAGATTGTCCATTTACTGCCATATAGTTGCTCATAATTGTCTTTTATAATCCTTTGTATTTCTGCATTGTCTGTTGTAACCTCTCCTTTTTCATTTCTAATTTTGTTTATTAGAAACAAGTTATTTTTTTTTTTCTTGATGAGTTTGGCTAAGTTTTGCAATTTTTGTTTGTCTTCTTAAAGAACCAGCTCTTAATTTTATTAATCTTTATCATTATTTCTTTCATTTCTTTTTCATTTATTTCTGCTCTGATCTTTATAATTTTCTTTCCTTCTGTTATTTTTGGGGATTTTTTTTGTTCTTCTTTATTCAGTTGTTTTAGGTGTAAAGTTAGGTTGTCTATTCAATGTTTTTCTTGTTTCTTGAGGTAGGATTGTATTGCTATAAAATTCTCTCTTAGAACTGCTTTTGCTGTTCTGCTTTTGCTGCATTGTATAGGTTTTCAGTTGTGTTTTCATTGTCATTTGTTTCTAGGAATTTTTTCTAATTTCCCTTTTGATCTCAGTAACCTGTTTGTTATTTAGAAACATATTGTTTCTAAACACAAACCTCCATGTGTTTGTGTTTTTTACATTTTTTTTTTCTTCTTGTAACTGATATCTAGTCTCGTCACATTGTGGTCAGAAAAGGTGACTGATACGATTTTAATTTTCTAAAATTTACTGAGGTTTGATTTGTGACCCAAGATGTGGTCTATCCTGGAGAATGTTCCATGTGCACTTGTGAAGAAAGTGTATTCTTCTGCATTTCAATGTAATGTCCTGAAGATTTCAATGAGATCTATCTGGTCTAATGTGTCACTTAAGGTTTGTGTTTTCTTATTAAGTTTTTGTTTTGATGATCATTCCATTGGTGTGAGTGGGGTGCTAAAGTCCCCTACTATTTTTGTGTTATTGTCAGTTTATCTTTATATGTCTGTTAGTGCTTGTTTTGTGCATTGAAGTGCTCCTATGCTGGGCGCATAAACATTTGCAATTGTTAAGTCTTCCTCTTGGATCGATCCCTTGATCATCATGTAGTGTCTCTCCTTGTCTTTTGTAATAGTCTTTGTTTTAAGGTCTATTTTATCTGTTATGAAGATTGCTACTCCAGCTTTCTTTTGACTTCCATTTGCATAGAAAATATTTTTCCACCCTCTAACTTTCAGTCTATATGTGTCTTTAGGTCTGAAGTGGGTTTCTTGTAGACAGCATTTATATGTGTCTTGTTTTTGTATCCAGTCAGTCTGTGTCTTTTGGTTGGAGCATTTAATACATTTACATTTAAAGTAATTGTTGATATATATGTTCTTATTGCCATTTTCTTCATTGGTTGGTGTTTGTTTTTGTAGATCTCTTTCTTCCCTTGTATTTCCTGGCCATATAAGTCCCTTTAATATTTGTTGTAAAGCTGGTTTGGTGGAACTAAATTCTCTTAACCTTTGCTTGTAGGTAAAGCCTTCGATTTCTCCATCAATTTTGAAAGAGATCTTTGCCAAGTAGAGTAATCTTGATTGTAGATATTTCCCTTTCAGTACTTCAAAAATATCCTGCCATTCCCTTCTGGCATGCAGAGTTTCTGTTGAAAGGTCAACTGTCATACATATGGGGTTTCCCTTGTATGTTACTTGTTACTTTTCCTTTGCTGCTTTTAATATTCTTTCTTTGTGTTTAATCTCTGTTAGTTTGATTAGTAAGTGTCTTGGCATGTTTCTCCTTGGGTTTATCTTGTATGGGACTCTGCACTTCTTGGACTTGAATGACTATTTCCTTTCTGATGTTGGGGTAATTTTCAACCATAATCTCTTCAAATTATTTTTTTCATACCCTTTCTTTTTCTCTTCTTATTCTGATACCTTTATAATTCAACTTTGATGTGTTTAATATCGTCCCAGAGGTCTCTGAGACTATCCTCTGCACCTTTCATTCTTTTTACTTTATTCTGCTCTTCCATTCACTCATCCATTCACTCTTTATTCACTCATCCATTCTTCTGCCTCAGATATTCTGCTATTGATTCATACTAGAGTTATTTTTAATTTCAGTAATTGTGTTGTTTATCTCTCTTTGTTTATTCTTTATTTCTTCTAGGACTTTGCTAAATGTGTTAATTGATTCTTGCCTTTGCTCCATTCTATTTTTCAGGTTTTGGACCATCTTTGCTATCATTATTCTTAATTCTTTTCCAGGTAGTCTGTCTATTTGCTCTTCATGTATTTGGACTTGTGTGTTTCTAGGTTGGTCCTTCAATTGTGCAGTATTTCTCTGCCTTTTCATTTTTAAAGACTTACTGTTTGACATCTCCTTTTCCCAGACTTCGAGGTAGAATGCTTTCTTTCTTTTGCTTTCTGCCCTCATAAGTTTGGTGCAGTGGTTTGTGTAAGCTTTGTGTAGGGTGTGACTTGTGCTTGCGCTCTGGTGGGAGGAGGTGAGTTTTTCTTTTTTCCTCTGATGGGCAGGGCTGTGAAGGATCATGACCCTGTCTGCTGCTGATTGGGTTTATACCTTTGTTTTGTTTGCTGTTTGGATGAGGTGTCCTGCCCAGGTTGCTGTTGGAAGGTGTGTGATGCCAGGTCTTGTGTGCAAGTGGTTGCCTTTGTGGGAGTTCTTAGTAATTGATGCTCCATGAGTTAGGAGTTCTCTGGTAGTCTAGGATCTTGGAGTCAGTGCTCTCACTCTAAAGCCTCCAGTCTTGATCGCTGGCTGGGGAACGGAGATTTGTTTTCTCATAACAAACCTCCACAGGTGGTTTGTTATGGCATTGAATGGGATTAAAACAAATACAAAAAAAAAAAAAAAGAAAGAAACAAAAGATGCACCCTAGACAAATGGCAATCACAAAATCAAGCCAATAATAATTAAATAATGGAATAGTACACATACATATACACCCATAAACCAAGCCAAAGCAGTAAAAAAAAAAAAAAAAAAAAAAATACAATAGATTGACCAAGCAAACAAAGGAAACCAAAAATGATATCCACCAGTTAAAAACAAAACTAACTAAAGCACAAACTGGAAAACGAAACTAAAGCAAGGTGCCTACTGGGGATTAAAGCAATGAAAACAAAAGAAGCTAACAAATATTGTGACAAAAAGAAAGAAGTAAAAAAAGAATAGCAAAGTTAAGTAGAGGTATAAAAAAGATTAATATATATTAAAGATTATCTACAATGGGAAAAGAACAGTAAGAAAAGCAAACAAAAAAATAAATGTAGGAAAAAAACCAATAAATTAAAAAAAATTAAAACATAGAGAGAAAAAAATAAAAAATAAAAACCCCACAGAACCACCAAAGGCCAGCAGAAATATATAGCAGAAATAAAAAGTGTTATTGAAAAAATTCTCAAAAGCTTAAATAGACTTAATGGTACTAATAAAATCAGCAACTACAGCAACAGAGAGTAAAAAAGGAAAAAAAGAAAAATATTCAGAAGCAGCTACAGAACAAGTCAAAATATAAGAATAATAAATGAATAATAAATGTTTTTCTTGAGTCTCTGCTGTCAGCGTCCTTTCCCTTGCTGGGAGTTGCAGTCCACCAAACCTCCTTAGGTTGCCCTCCAACACAGGTGTGGTCTATGGATCTGCTGTGGGGGCAACTCAGACTCTAATCTGGTCCTATTCCTGAGTTCTTGCCTCAAATGTCAGCAGTGGTCGGAACTAGTGCATTTTCTTTTGTGGGAATTCTCATTGTCATTTTATATACTCCATAGACACAGAGTCTGCCTAGTTGATCGTGTGGATTTAATCTGCAGCTTGTACAGCTGCTGGGAAGGTTTTGAGTCCTCTTCCTTAGCCACACTGCCCCTGGGTTTCCGTTGTGGTTTTATCTCCCCGTCTGCATGTGAATCGTCCACAGGGATTTGCTCCTGAGCCTGCTCTGGAGGACTTGGGTCTGCCCCAGCAAAGACCAAGTGTGGAGGTGGTGCAGCTGCTTAGGTCACAGGCCTGGCAGCACCAGATACTCTGGGGAGCCTGCAGCTAGGGCACCTGGAAATAGGGTGCTCTATGAGGGCATGGCAATAGTAATAAACCTGCCATGCCCAGGTGCCCATGGCAACCTGGGAATCCCATTTTGAAATATAACTGATTAACAATGTTGTGTTAGTTTCAGGTGTATAGCAAAGTGATTGAGTTATTATATGTATACATGCATCTCTTCTATTAAAAACTCTTTTCCCATTTAGATAGTTACATAATAATGAGTAGAGTTCCCTTGCTATGTAGTAGAACTTTGTTGGGTATCCATTTTAAATACAGTAATGTGTACATATCAATTGCAAACTGCTTTAATATCCTTCCCCCTCATCCTTCCCTGGTAACCATAGTTTGTTTTCTAAGTTTGTGAGTCTGTTTTGTAAATAAGTTCATTTGTATCATTTTTAAGATTCAGCATAAGTGATATCATATGTGATATTTGAGTTTCTGTCTGACTTATTTCACTTAGTGATAATCTGCAGGTCCATTCATGATGCTGCAAATGAAGTTATTTCATTCTTTTTAAAAGCTAAGTAATATTCCATTGCATATATGTTCCATATCTTCTTTATCCATTCCTCTGCTGATAGATGGTTGCTTCCGTGTCTTTGTTATTTTAAATAGTGCTGTAATGAATACTGGTGAGCATGTACTATTTTCTTTGGATATATGCCCAGGAGTGAGATTGTTGGATCACATGGTAGCTCTATTTTTGGCCTTTTAAATTTTTAAATAGAATCTCCATACTCTTCTCCACAGTGGTTGTACCAATCTACATTCCCATCAACAGTGTAGACGAATTCCCTTTTCTTCACATCCTCTACAGGATTTAATGTTTGTAGACATTTTGAAGATGGCTATTCTGACTGGTGTGGTGACCATTCTGGTTCACTGTAGTTTTAATTTACATTGTTCTAATATTAGTGATAGTTAGCTTCATTTAATGTGCTTTTTGGCCACTTGAATATCTTCTTTGGCAAAACGTCTCTTTAAACTTTCTGCTCCTTTCTTGACTGACTTGTTTTTCCTGTATTGAGCTGCATGAGCTATTAGCATATACTGGATATTGATCATTTGCAAATATTTTCTCCCATTCTGTGGACTGTCTTTTTATTTAATGATTTCCTTTGCTATGCAAAAGCTTTTAAGTTTAATTAGGTTCTATTTGTTTAGTTGTTTTTCTTTCCATTACTCTAGGTTGTTGTTGTTCAGTCGCTCAGTCGTGTTCCGACTCTTTGAGACCCCATGGATGCAGCACACCAGGCTTCCCTGTCCTTCACCAACTCCCGGAGCTTGCTCAAATTCATCTCCATTAAATTGGTGATGCCATCCAACCATCTTATCCTCTGTTTTCCCCTTCTGCTCCTGCCTTCAATCTTTCCCACCATCATGGTCTTTTCCAGTAAGTCAGCTCTTTACATCAGGTGGCCAAATTATAGGAGCTTCAGTTTCACCATCAGTCCTTCCAATGAATATTCAGAGTTGATTTCCTTTAGGATGGACTGGTGGGGTCTCCTTGCAGTCCAAGGGACTCTCAAGAGTCTTCTCCAACACCACAGTTCAAAACCATCAATTCTTCAGTGCTCAGCTTTCTTTATGGTCCAGCACTCACATCCATACATGACTACTGGAAAAACCATAGCCTTGACTATACAGACCTTTGTCAGCAAAGTAATGTCTTTGCTTTTTAATATGTTGTGTAGGTTTACCATAGCTTTTCTCCCAAGGAATAAGGGGCTTTTAATTTCATGGCTGAAGTCACCATTCACAGTGATTTTGGAGTCCAGGAAAATAAAGTCTGTCACTGTTTCTGTTGTTTCCCATCTATTTGCCATGAAGTGACAGGACCAGATGCCATGATCTTAGTGTTCTGAATGCTGATTTTCCATTATCCTCTTTCACCCTCATCAAGAGGCTCTTTAGTTCCTCTTTGCTTTCTGCCATAAGGGTAGTGCTATCTGCATATCTGAGGTTGTTGATATTTCTCCTGGAAACCTTACTTCCAGGTTGTGCTTCATCCAGCCTGGCATTTTGCCAGAAGTTAAATAAGTAGGGTGACAATATACAGCCTTGACATACTCCTTTCCCAACTTGGAACCAGTTCATTGTTCCATATCCAGTTCTAACTGTTGCTTCTTGAACTGCATACAGATTTCTCAGGAGGGAGGTAAGATGGTCAGGTATTTCTATCTCTCTAAGAATTTTCCAAAGTTTGTTTTGATCCACACAGTCAAAGGCTTTAGCATAGTCACGGAAGCAGAAGTAGATGTTTGTCTGGAATTCCTTTGGTTTTTCTATGATCCAAGGGATGTTGGTAATTTGGTCTCTGCTTCCTCTGCTTTTTTTAAGTCCAGCTTATATTTCTGGAATTTCTCAGTTCATGTACTTTTGGCTCCTTGCTTGGAGAATTTTGAGCATGACCTTGCTAGAATGAAAAATGAGTACAATTGTTTGAACATCCTTTGGGACTGGAATGAAAACTGACTTTTTCCAGTCCTGTGGCAGCTGCTGAGTTTTACAAATTTGCTGGCATATTGAGTGCAGCACTTTAGTAGCATAATCTTTTAGGATTTCAAACACATCAGATGGAATCCCATCATTTCCGCTATCTTTGTTTGTAGTGATGCTTCCTAAGACCCACTTGACTTCAGTTCATGATGTCTGGCTCTAGCTGAGTGATCACACCATCATGGTTATCCAGGTCTTTAAGATCTTTTTTTTTTTTTTTTTGTATGGTTCTTCAGTGTATTCCTGCCGCCTCTTCTTAATATCTTCTCCTCCTGTTAGGTCCATGCCGTTTCTGTCCTTTATTGAGCCCATCTTTGCATGAAAAGTTCCCTTGGTATCTCCGATTTTCTTGAAGAACTCTCTAGTCTTTCCCTTTCTATTGTTTTCCTCTATTTCTCTGCATTGATCACTGAGGAAGGCTTTCTTATCTCTCCTTGCTATTCTTTGGAACTCTGCATTCAGATGGGTATAGCTTTCCTTTTCTCTTTTGTCTCTTACTTCTTTTCTCAGCTATTTGTAGGGCCTCCTCAGACAACCATTTTGCCTTTTGCATTTCTTTTTCTTGGGGATGGTTTTGATCACTACCTCCTGTACAGTGTTATGAACCTCAGTCCATAGTTGTTCAGGAACTCTGTCTAATACCTTGGATCTATTTGTCACTTCCACTGTGTAATCATAAGGGAATAAATTCAGCCCATACCTGAATGGCCTAGTGGTTTTCCCTACTTTCTTCAATTTAAGTCTGAATTTTGCAATAAGGAGTTCATGATCTGAGCCACAGTCAGCTCCTGGTCTTGTTTTTGCTGACTTTATAGAGTTTCTCCATCTTTGGCTAGGAGGTGGATCCACAAAGATATTGCAGCAACTTATTTCATAGCATGTTCAGCCTATGTTTTCCACTAAAAGTTTTTTAGCATCTGGCCTTACATTTAGGTCTTTAATCCATTTAGAGTTTATTTTTGTGTGTGATGTTAGAGAATGTTCTAGGAAAATTCTTCATAGCTTGAAATAACACTCTGGGAAACATCAGCAAATAGCACTAGGTTAAAGAGACAGGTTAAAGATGAATGAAAAACAAAAAAGCCAAGTACTCACACAAATGCTACCAGAAATATGTGCAAGAGAAACAGAATTTTTCCAGTGAATAGATAAAGAGGGAAAACTTCCCAACTCACTTAATGAGGACAGTGTAGTCTTGATACCAAATCACATGTAAAAACCTTTAGGAAAATGTCTTAAAGACAAATACATATAAGCACATTTGATAATCATGAGTCAAATGAATCAATAATGTAATAGTTTCTCTCCAGTTTAATCTACAGATTCTATAAATTCTAATCAGACTTCCAGCTTTTTTTTTTTTTGAACTGGCAATATCATTGAAAAGTATATTTGAAAATGCAAAGGGCCAAGAACTAAAATAATTTTTAAAAACCACAAAATTGGAGACTACATATGGGGCATATTAAAAAACTATAGGAATTAAGAGAGCTTGATATTGGAACAAGAATATAAAACAATGAACAGAATGGAGAATCCAGTGATTGACCCACATCTGATATGCAATCATCTAGTTCATGACAGAGGTGCCAATGAACTATTGTGGGAGGAAGAATTACTAATTCAGTAAGTAGTCAAGAACCAACTGAATATCCATTTAAGAAAAAGAACTATTATATTATACAATATATAACAGAAATGCTAGATAGATCATGGACTTAAGTATGAAAGATAAACTTGTAGAGTTTGCAGACAATAACAGAAAAATATCTCCATGATTTTCATGATGAAGTGTTCTTAAACTTGTCACAAAAAGTATTTAAAATGGTGAAAAATGGGCTTTGTTAAAATTAAGAAATTGTGTTCATCAAAAGACACTATTAAGAGAGTTAAAAGGAAGACAGAGGGAAATTATATTTTGAGTCCATGTATTTGACAAAGAACTCATATCTGGAGTATAAGTATTCCTAATTATTCCATAAGCTTACCTAAGACAGCAGAAATGCTAAAACCCATCAACATGAAAAAAGGAAAGAACAAGTAAGTAGAAAAGTAAACTTATATGGAAAGAGAAAACACAATCTAGGGAGAGGAAAAAAGAGAAACCAAAAGAAAAAGGCAATGATAAGAAATGTTTGGAGATTTTGTTAATTTGTCAATGAGAAGACAACATAAACTAAGGAGATATGGTTCGTGTGTAAATATCATTTAGTAAAACAATAACAAGGATAAATAAAATAATAGATGGGAATGTTGTTGGAATATTATTGTGTTATGTTTTTAGATGTTGACAGTTAAGCTTTTTTGGAATTCCTCAAAATCAATTTGGAAGGGAAACACAGCTAGATGATATTTCTGTCTTAGTAGCTCAACTTAAGGCAAGCTGAGCTAAAATAAACCGAATATCTCGTGCTGTCGATCATTTGCCCACAAGGGACTTCTTAAGTGTGTCCAGTACCTTCCAGTTGCTCCTCCAGATCCACTTTTCAACCCTACCTCCCTGCTCGCTCTTTTCTCTGCTCCAGGAAAGGAACTGACTTCAGGAATCCCTCTGGTTTCCATGGGTGTGGTCACTAGGACATGCTTTCAGGATGTTGAAGGGAAGAAAGAGAGTGAGCTCCTTGTGTTATTTCCCACCTCTGTCCCTGCCAGTTGCTCCTGGCTGGCCACTGCTCCGCTCACTTGGCCATCTCTACACATGCATCTCCTTCTGGAATTTTATAACTGCCTCTTCTTACACACCTTTGAGTCTTCGATGGTTACTATCCCTGAGGAAGCCCACCCATACCTTTGAAAATAGTTCCTTTATGGCCCTTCCTCAAATCATCTTGACTTGAGTGTGCCTCCTGTCTCCTTCTGGGTTTCTAACTGGGAAACATGAGGCAGGTATCATTCAGAACATTTATAGTCACACAGTCACTTCTGCTTTTTTACTCTTTCCTGATGATTTTTAGGGAAAAAGATTCAATGTTTTCCCTCAGTGACACATCCAGCATGAAACTTTCCCAACAACGAACATATTAAGCACTAACATAAACTTTGCTGATAGAACTTTATGCTTCATACACAATGAAAATCTATTCTTTTTTTCTTTTTTATGCTTGTCACTGGGATCATAGGAAGTCAGTGTTAAGAAGGAACATTGAACACCATCAAATACAGAGGTAGCCAAACAGGCGTTCCTATTTATGCTCTGACACAGTTTCTAAATTTCAAAAGGATAAATGAAAATTATCCATTCGTCTACAACAGGATCACACAGGTTATTCTGTTGTTTGCAATGTATTTGGTGGACAAGAGTTTTCCAAACATCCACCCTATATGAAAAGTCTGGGAACTCACCAACCTAATTTAACCTCTTCCTTGGAGCTCAGAGAGATTGTAGCTTATCCAACTGCGTGCAGTTAGCTTGTTACATAACTTGGAACACAGCCCTGGTTTTTTTGCTCCCAATTAGTGCTCTTTCCATTACACAATCTTCCTTCTTAGATGAAAACTTCCTGCCTCAATATGGTTTTATTATCCACGTTCCTTTGGGATAAATCTCCCAAAAGCAAATTATCAGGTAAGCGAAATGCCAGTTTGAATATCAAGATAAATGTAGCCTTGTTACTCAAACTGTGGCCTGAGAACTAGCTGCATCTACATAGTCAAAGAGTTAGTCACTCAGTCATGTCCAACTCTTTGTGATCCCCAGGACTGTAGCCCACCAGAATCCTCTGTTCATGGGATTTCCCAGGTAAGAATACGGGAATGCGTTGCCATTCCCTTCTCCAGGGGATCTTCTTTACCCAGCGATCAAACCCGGGTCTCCTGCATTGCAGGCAGATTCTTTCCCAACTGAGCTATCAGGGAAGCCCTGCATCTATATAGGCTGGGAGCCAGTTAGAAATGTAAGCTCTCAGCCCCTACACTAACCCTCAACAAGATCCCCTAGTGATTCATAGACACACTAGAATCTGAGACACTCTGGCCTGTGATCTTGATAATTTCAAATCTGTGAATGACAGCTGGAAGTAGTCTGTCTCTAGAATCCAGATACACAAGTATCTGTTTTCTCCACCTTCATCACCCACAGTGGAATTGGCTACAAGAAGGCTCATGAGAGGGGCAGTCTGCAATCTCTTCCTTTTCAGAACAACAGACTCAATGCTGTGTTAATACCACCCCACCAGACACCCAAGAGTTCTTTGCTTTTAGAGTAATTATTTACAACTTGCCCAGTGTCGGCTGTCTTCACAAGTTAGAGCTCCTTGAGAACCCATGTCTCTTCCACCTCATTGCCTGAAAACTGCTAATGGAAAATAGGAAATTAAAATTGACGGAGATAGGGGTGGGAAGGGGGGAAACCCAGCTGGACAAAGGGAAATCATTTGGAAATTAAAAACAAAATAAAGTATGAATCCAGGAGTCTGGGAGTTGAAAAGGGAAGTTTTATGTAATTCTAGCCAGTTGATGTCATTGTAGCTCATTCTCTGACCGACTAGAGAGGCCAAGGGAGGAGGGTGTGGAGGTGGGAAGGACCCAGACATTCTTCTTTGGGCCTGATGTGTGCAGGATGAGGTCAGTGAGAACAAAGGATGTGTCTGAGCAACAGCCAGAGCCACTTCCCTGCAGAGATGATTCCGCAGTCCCAAAGAGGGGCCACTGTGAGTTGAAAGCTCTGTCATCCCTTCTGGGCCCGCCCCCCACCCCCACCGCCCTCCATCAGTCTCTCTGTGGCCTCCAGAGCCCATCCTCAGTGAAGTGAAACCTCCCAGGCTTCTAGCTCATCTGTGTTCAGGAATGGGAGGGTTGGGGCCACTGACACACACCAGTATCCTGCAGCCTATTATTTCCTGCCTGTCCTGGCTCCCCTCCAAGGCCCAGCATGACAGGTGGATGAAGTTCACGAGAAAGCTCAGCAATGGGCCAGTTTTCCAGGAATGCTGCTGCTAACTAGATTCACAAATCAAGCTGCCCTGCACCACCCCAGGCTGAATGGAGAGCCAGATGAATGGGGCAGTGTTTTTTTTTTTTTTTCTCTGTCTCCAGTCTGGATCCTGTGATTGTTTCAGCTGGTATAAGCAACTCCCTGCTCAGGCTCCTGGGTTCGAAGTGCTTCTCAAAGGTGCTTAATTCAAGCCTCCACTCCCAGCCGAAACTCTGCGGTTGAGAAATGGGAGGAAGGAACTGCCCCTGGGACCGCGGGGTCAGGGAGCACTGTCAGGACCTCAGACTGCTCCAGCAAGAAAGGTCTCAGGCAGATTAGCAATCTGACTATGGAAGCAGGAGTTGGGAAAAGCTAAAACAGAGCACCGCTTTGGATATTCCATCCAGAAGGATGTAGAGAGCCAGATTAAAATTAGAGAAGGTATTCTTTTCAAACAGGGCTTGCGATTATATAAGTGTCTGATCTTTCAATGTGCTAATGAGCCCCCCCCCACCTCCACCCAGTAAAACTGAGCTAATAGAGCAAATAATGTTGCAAATATTTTTTGTTTGTTGCCTCAGGCTGAGCAGTTTAAAGCAACCCTGAGGTTGTTGTATGGGCTTCCCAGGGGCCTCAGTGGTAAAGAACCCGCCTGCCAATGCAGGAGACACAAGAGACATGGGTTTGATGTTAAGTTAGGAAGGTCCCCTGGAGAAGGAAATGGCAACACACTCCAGTATTCTTGCCTGGAAAATTCCATGGACAGAGGAGTGTGGCAGGCTACAGTCCATGGGGTCGCAAAGAGTCAGACTCGACTGAACGCACCCACAACTGAGAATTCATTGAGCACCTAATTTCTGCCCCACTCCCAGCTATGCTGCTGCTGCTAAGTCACTTCAGTCGTGTCCTGACTCTGTGTGACCCTATGGACTGTCGCCCACCAGACTCCTCTGTCCATGGGATTCTCCAGGCAAGAATACTGAAGTGGGTTGCCATGCCCTCCTCCAGGGGATCTTCCTGACCCAGGGATCAAACTCGTGTCTCTTCTGTCTCGGGCATTGGCAAGTTGGTTCTTTACCACTAGTATCACCTGGGAAACCCCGCCTCCCACTACACAGAGAGAGAAAAGAGAAGGGAAAGACAGTACATATAAGCAAGTTCCTGACTTCCTGGAGCCCATAGGCAAGCAAGAAAGACAGACACACAGGTGGGTAAATTGTATTATGGTGTTACTAGCAATGAGGTGGAGGTGTGTGTAAATACCGAGGCAACACACAGGAGGAAAGTGAAGTCGCTCAGTCGTGTCAGACTCTTTGTGACCCCGTGGACTGTAGTCTACCATGCTCCTCCGTCTATGGGATTTTCCGGGCACGAGTACTGGAGTGGGTTGCCAATTCCTTCTCCAGGGGATCTTTCCGACCCAGGGATGGAAACCGGGTCTCCCGTGTTGTAGGCAGACACTTTCCCATCTGAGCAACCAGGGAAGTCCACACAGAGGAAGGAAACACTGGAAAATATAACAATGTTGGGAGAGGGAGAGTCGTACTTTCTATGATTCTGGGTAAACTGAGTCAGACTGTGATGGACCTGGATGACCAGATTTTAAGGCAGAAAATCTGCAAATGGAGCTGGTAGTTGGGAAAGATGACCTTGGGTAGAAGAACAATCTGTGGGCATCTCCTTGGATACAAATAATCACCATCTCATGCTGATATGCCTCAGGCAGCATTCTGTAAATGAAACATTTGCTGAAGTCCTTAGAAAGTTCCCCTAAAATTAGCAGGGATGCTGGGGGAGCTAGCTTCAGACTTTGAAAGATGTCCTACAGGTCAGGAGGAACATTTTTTGGGGAAAGATGTATGTGTTCCATGATACTACCCAGTATCTAAATGACTGACTTCTACTGTTGGCTCCATGGTTAAGCAGTAAGTGTATCTTGCCACTGTTGTAATATCAGAGTGAGTGGGCCATCCATCTTGCACTCCAAGCCACTTTTTGAGATGTGAACTTGCATCTCCAATTTCCTGCAGATGTCTCCACATGTAAGCCTTTTTAGTATCTCAAACTCTATGTACCTAGACTAATGGAAGTTACCATTTTCCGTCAACTCTGTCCTTCTCATTTCCCTCCATATTTTTGTTAGTAAGACCAACAGTCTATATCATTCATCACATTTTCTTACCTAGCCCTTATCCCAAACTCCACTGATACCTGGCAGAGGCCATAAGATACCCTCAAGGTATCCCCAGATAGCAGTAGAAGCACTTGTGTCTAAATAAGAAAAAACAGGTGCAGAGAGCATGAATCCACTTAACAAAATTCCTTGGAGACTCCCTAAGCCTGGTCCCCAGTCTCTCCTTTACTGTTTTTCTAATCTGCAATGCTTGTCTCCTGATCCAGATTTAGCATCTGCTTTTATCTTTGATATTTGAGGCTCCAATTCAACTTTTCTAGACTGTGGATTAATGGCTAATCTCTGGAACCTCAAGTATTGCAAATACTCATTAACTCATCTCCTTTCTTTCAGTGTCTTCCCGTCTACTTCAGCATTCCAAAAGAGATCACTTTAATCATCCAAATAATTCCTTCAATTTATTGTTACTCTATAGATAAACCTCAGGAGTTCTTCCATTGTCTACAGCATAAATACTAAATTATTTTGCCTGGAAATTTAGTGAGGAACTATACTAATTGGTTCCTACCTATCTCTCAAGATTTATCCTCACCACTCTCCCAGATGAATTCTTTGCTTTAAAGTCAATCTAATTTACTTACTTTTTAAGTAAAGTGTACTTTTATTTTTGGCTGTCCCACAATGCAGCAACATTGCCTTCTTATTTGGGGGATAAGAAGGGTCAAATGCACCATTTCTTCCCTCTTTGCGTCTATGACATGAGCACGAACTTCGGCTTAGCCAATCAGATGCTCCCACACAGGACAATGACTACTAAGTGAGTGATGCAGAGACAGAGAAGCAGTTGGAATTCGCTTTTACTGGTGGTAGTGACACCGGCTGAGTCCTCTGGCAGTTGTAGCAGCATCCTGACTAGACTCTTTTTGCTGAAGGACTATCATGCTTCTTGCTTCTAGGCTTTGGGGCATATGTTTGATTCCTACCTTTTTCTAAGCCTAGTCCTCCAACTCGTTGATGATTCTGTATGCTACTGATGTTTTTCCAGTACATTTCCATCATCGTTCGTACAGATGGGCAATTTCTTCTGTTTTCAATCTTAAGAATCCTAACTGATCTATCCCCCAAAGTACCTTGCTGCTTTCACCATTGTCTCTTTGCTATGCTAACTCTGTGTATAGAATGCTTTTCTTACTTCAGTCTGTTTTTTCATATCAAGCTCAAATCTTACTTTTCTTTATTTTAAATTGATTTTTAATTGGCAGCTAATTACTTTACCATGTTGCATTAATCTCTGCCATACAATGTCATGAATCGGTTGTAAGCATACACACTCTACCCCTCTTGGACCTCCTTCCCACCCCCACCCTCATCCCACCCCTGCAGGCCATCACAGAGCCCTGGGCTGTGGTCCCTGTGTTATAGAGCAACTTCCCGCCAGCCATCTATTTGAGTGTACAAATGTCAGTGCTCTCTCTCAATCCATCCCTCCCACTCTTTCCCCTGCTGTGCTTTCTTGATCATCTATACCCTATGAGCCAGATCCTGAGCTAGGAATGCAGAGAGGCATACACAGAGATAAAATATACAGGGCCAAAAGTCACAGGCTGTCTGCTCACGATGATGCCATGCTTAGTGAAAGGCAAGTATGTAAAGAACAATTACATTTCCCAAAGATAAAAGCAAGAATGAAGATACATAGTATGTTCATTAGGGCATGAAGGGGAGCATTCTTTCTTGTGCTAAGCTTCAGTGCAGAGGGCCTTGTCCGGAACTGAACTGGAGGAAGGCAGTGCAGGCACGGAGCCAGCAGGGACAGTGGGAATGGAGTGTGAAAGAAGACGGAATGTCGAACAGTGACTGAAGTCCAGTGTGTCTGAGAGACCTAGGGTGTAAGGGAGGACAGTGGTGGGAAATAAAGCTGGAGGAATGGTGCTACTCTGATCAGATCAGTGATGTGGGCCCGCACTCCAGGTGACAGTGTCCTAACTTTCCTGATCATGCATTCCATCACAGTTTTTGAGCTTCTCCCCAGATATATGTTCACCTAATTATAATCTTATTTAGTATTTTGATGGATTCATGTATGAAGTACTAATTATATTAATTTCATAATTAATTTTAAAAAGTTATGATAAATACAATACTAATGTGGTCTTCCCACATGCCAAAGGTTGTCTTGCTGGCCTCAATCTGTTATTAGAAGAGTTTATTAAGGGGTAAATATATATTATTAGAAGAGTTTATTAAGGGGTAAATATATATTTGCTTTTCTGTAAGATAACTGTACAAACAGAATGGGAAAAGGACTAAAGCAAAATCCTTGAGTTCTAAGGTGTGTAAAATGTATTTGGATTGCTTTAAAAATAAAGAATCAGAGTCCCAGTGAGTTAGTGGAACTAAACACTGTTCATCAATAGCTATGAATATTATGAAAACACAGTCAGACATGTATGAAAGAATTTGATACCTCATACCACCAAGGAAGTATTCTCGACGAAAGCAGCACATTTGAATTTGACCAAGGCTTTACATTTCCATAATACTTAGGAAATTATTATTATTATATAATTATAAGTAAAGTATATAATAAATTATAAATTTAATTATTATAGAACATTATTATATAAATTAAAGAAAATACAGGGGTCAAAGGGCATGTTAAGTTATACCACAATAATATAACTAACAAAATATAGACTCTGGCAAACTTTATAGGGCAAATAACCCAATTTCTTCAACAAATAAGAAGCAGAGAGGGAATCAGGTGATAGTGGAAGAAAAAAGAGCTAGGTGATATAACAACCAATTGAAATGTAGGAAAGTTACTCAGGTTTTGATTCAAAAAAT
Organism: Cervus canadensis; assembly: GCF_019320065.1. NCBI lineage: Eukaryota > Metazoa > Chordata > Mammalia > Artiodactyla > Cervidae > Cervus > Cervus canadensis. The sequence goes on along the minus strand of NC_057386.1, from coordinate 53,868,932 downwards.
TGTGAGGCGACATGGGAAATATGAATACTGACTAGATGTTTGATACAAAGAAAATATTCTTAATTTTTAAAGAAATAATAATTGTACAATAATAATAATTGCAATGATTGTAAATTAGTCTTTAAAAGTCTTTATTACTTAGAGATACACACAAGTATTTTCAGATGAAATGATGTGCTATCTGAAACTTACTTTGAAATATTCAAAATAATTTGGGGAGAGGATATTAATCAAATAGTATTGGCCATGAGTTGATAATAATTAGAGCTGGTGCTAAATCCATTGTCAGTGTTTCATTATATTTTTCCCTTTTCTTTTGAATATGCTTGAAAATTTCCTTAAAAAAATATTTTACATTCAGATTCCTTGCTTTCATTTCCTGTAGATTCTGATGCCATAGATCTACAGTGATACTCAGAAGTCTAAACTTTTAACAAGCACCACAGGGAATTTGGAATCAGATAGCCCCTAAACCGTAATAAAGAAATCAGTACGGTGACATGAAGAGAAGAAATCAATAGCAGAAACAGGCAGCTTAAAGTACAGTGGAGTAGGTGCTCAAGATAAATATCTGCCAATTATATTGGATCACTGTTTACAAATAATTGCTGTAAATCTTAATAGTGTTTGTGTGTAATAATCAGTCAGGGTACGATTACTGGCGCTGTTTCCTGATATAGGCCTTTTCTTTCTTTCTTTTTTTTTTTTTCTATTAGATTTTTAAAGAATCTTCTCATGCTTTCCTCATGAACTAAGGCTAATTCCCTGATTAGATAATCATCCTTGTGAATGCTTTCTCCCTAATCACAATGGTAGGAGAGATGTCGCCAGGCCTTCCAGGAAGGGAGAGACACCCAGCTGTGACCACTCAGTTGGCATCGGCTCCCACTCCACCCCTTCCAGGAGGAAAGGCTCTTATAACCTGGAAAGGGGGCGGAGCAGAGAGCTGACCCATCCATCCCAGAGCTGTCATCTCCCATCACTCCCCACACACTCCCCACATCCCCTTTCTCTTTCCACATTTGAGACTTTTTCAACTGGAAAACACTCCAGGTCCTGGGCTGGGCTGTGTCCTAAAGACAGAGCTGCTTGTGTCATAAGGCAAACTAACTGAAAAGCAGAAGGTCCTGACATAGCTCTCAGAACGTGGGTCCCTCTCCAGCCTGGAACCTGCAGGCGGAACCTCCTGCTGGCTCAGACTCCCTGCAATTGTGAATGTGCTTTCCGCTCAGGCAAAGCTCCGCTGTCCTGCCAGCAATGGAAAAGCAAGCTTCCAGAAGAATCTCCTCCTCTTGAGTAGTTCCAGGCTTCAGACCTGTCTGGGTGAGCTCACGTCAGGAGTGGTAAATTGCAGAGTCGGACACGACTGAAGCGACTTAGCAGCAGCAGCCACACCCTGCTCCCTTCCCCAGCACAACTGTGCATTCAGTGGCCTTGCCCCTCCCACACTAGCCGGGACACCTCACTGTGCCCCATGGATAGGGTAACAGAACAACAATCGCCAGAGATGGGCACTGTTCACACTCTGATCATGCAAAGATGTTGAACTTTAAGGTCTCACTGATTTAGCCAAGATCACTCAGCTCAGGGTCAGAGCTAGGACCAGGTAATCTTCCTTCAGGTTTTGGGCATTAACTCCCTCTGAAGTTCTCTGCTACATCCCCTGATGCAATCAACCTGCCTTTTATATCCTGCTCTCCTCCCGCCTGTGTGGTGTATATGCCTTCCCCTGAACACGTCCCACTTATATTCATATATTTCCCTTTCCTTTCACCTTTCTTGCCTCCTGAAATGCTTTTTTCTCCTCAACTCCAACGTCACTAACTGCCCCTGACCCGGCTTCAAGGTCCATGTCAATGGCACTTCTTCCAAGGTGCCTTTTACGATTCCTCTCCCCACTCCCATCCATAAGTGACAGTTTCTTCTTTTGCACCTTCATTAATATTCTGCTGATAACATTTTTTGTCACTCACATTTGGTTCCTTTTCTTGTATTTTTCTTATGTGGCATTATGGCCACATAGATACTTACCTTTAGAATCCTGTTACATGCAACCTCCTTGAGCCTAATCATCATTTATTATTCAATGTTTTATTTCCCCCAGCATTTACAACAGTATTTGTTTTATAGTAGGAGCTTAAAAATCCATTGAATTGAATGTATACAACTGTAAATATACATATATATATTACTGAGTTATATATCTATAACTTAGAAATATATGCATATATATAGTTTTCATTTATCAAGTGATGGTGGTTTAGTTGCTAAGTTGTATCTGACTCGTGTGACTCCTTGGACTCTAGCCTTCCAGGCTCCTCTGTCCATGGGATTTCCCAGGCAAAAATACTGGCATGGGTTTCCATTTCCTTCTCCAGGGAGTCTTCCCTACCTGGGGATCGAACCCAGGTCTCCTGCATTGCAGGGAGATTCTTTAACGGCTGAATCACTAGGGAAGCCCTTTTCATTTATCAAGATATAATTAAATGCAGGGAGAGGTGAGATGTTGCAAAGGATTAACCCGGTGATTAATCTATATCCTATTATTGCAAAACCTTCTTAAGCAGCATCATAATGTATATCTTTGCCAAATCTATATTTGCATATACACGCACTGCAAATGGACTTCCGCTGAGTCTTGAGTGTCTTGCTTCCACTTCTCTGCTTTACACAGGTGAGGTAGCAGGGGCTAAAAGGCAGGGATACAGAGCAGCAGAGGTGGGTTGACATGGTCAGATGCTCAGCCTCAACCTGCCTTGCCCTTTTGTGATTCTGGATTGGATTGAGTATGTGAGGAGGGAAAGGGCAGCCCTCTGGGGAGATTAATAATAAGGTCTGAAGGATGAAGATCAAAGAACGGCTTTGGCAGCAGACCATGTAGTAACCGGCAGAGACTCTCTGACCTCTGTGTGTTCTCCCATGCCCCGTGTGATCTCAAACGGCATTTTGCACCCTTGCCTGGGGTCAGCACCCTTCTCAGTTACACTCCACCTTTATTTCTTCTGACGGCCACCTCCTAACAGCTCTGCTGTTCAACTGCCATCAGATAGCACTGCTAACACAAGTTTTAGGAAACTAGCGTTTTTAGCTAGTATCAAAGTCCAGGGAAACCTTTCTTAGACTATCCATCCCAAATGAATTATCCTAATTAGTCTTCTACAGCATTTAACTGCACTAACTAATCAAGTCATAAACCTTAGAAGAGCTTACCTTCTAAAGCATCTATTGCATATTGTCTGGGATTTACTCCAAAATAATCTGGCAGTTAATGGGGGTTGGGGGAAGGGTACAAAGGAACCAAAATGGCTATGAGCTGGCGGTTACTGAAGTTGGCTGATGGGTAGCTAGGGATTCATCATGCCATTCTCTCTCATTTCGGTATATGTTTGAAATTTCCCTCAAAAGTTTTTTCTTTTAAAAACATCTCTTTTGTTTTCACATTCTGCTCTGCACCATTCTAGCATGGTCAGCCTTTCTGTTTTAGGAGGTGGGAGATCTGCCACCTCTGCCTTTCTCATTGTCCCAACTTGTCTCATCTTTACCAGGCATGGCTGGGGAAATGGGGGTCTTTCCTCTTGGCGAATCTCAAATACTATCCACCAAGTGGCCGGGAACCTTGGCCTTTGCCAGTCTGAATTCCCAGACTCCTTTCATAACCATTCAAAAATCTGTCACGGTAGCAGGAGTTCCAAGTCTGAGTGTTGTATTTTTACTGGGAACTTCATATTCTGCCGCGGGGCTACAAATAGAAACTAGGATGGTGGTTCTTTTGTAAAAGTCACTGTGTTCTTTTTTCCTTTCCTCATTCTTTCTCTCTCTCTCTTCTTTCCCTGCGATTGGAAAAGCATCTACTGATGGGCGGTTATCAAGTAGAGGATGCAGGAACTTTCTGGTGTGGAATATTTCCAGGATGTCCATAAGCAAAGATGTTTGCTCTGCTGTGAATGACTTGGTAAATCAGCAGAATCAGGAGAATTTTTGTTGGTCTGGGAGGAAAACATGCTTAAAGCTGAAATATGAGGCCCTGTATGAAAGGTGATGTTCAGGTTGTACTTTATACAAGTGAGTCAAACGGCATATCTGAAGTCACGCCAGCAGTCAGACTTGCCATTTGATCCACAGCAGACCTCATTCTGCACAAACCATATCCAAAATGTTATCCCACCCAGTGGGCAAGCCCTGCAACCTGCCACTGGCAGGCGTCCTTTGAAAGCCGCTCTCAGGAACTTCTCCTGAGGTGCTGCCTTTCTTTACAGCTTGTCTGATTCCGTGAAGCCAGAGGAGACTCCTCGAACCACCAAGAAAGGCAAACTGAAAAAATAGAGCAGTCTGACTGGTTAGAAACCCTGGGCTATGTGGGAACATGGCCAGAGGCTGGATTTACGACTGTCAATCACACATGTCATTTTGCACAGGAAAGGCATTTCTTTAATCCACCTGTTCAATTATTTATCATGCTATGTGTTTCCCCTTAATTGTCATCTGGGCAAAGTCTTTATGTTGTAAGGTGATACTCTAGTTTTTTTTAATGACCTTAGGCAAAATGATGGACACTGGATCCTGGAGTCAGATGTTCCTAGTGACGCAACTTGTTCTCCCAGGAGCAGGAGAGCTTCCTGCCATGATTAAGTTAGAACTGTGAGAGTGCTAAAATGTGCTCTGATGCAAGCACTTTTATTATAGAGTCTAGTTGCAGAGGAGTGAAGCAACGCAAATCTTGCCTCCAAGTATCCCTTTTCTCTCTGGACTAGCCACCCTCTATAGGAAAGCAACGTGTGCTGGACACTCAAAATACAAATGTTCACAGTCACACTTTCCCCAAACCTACAACTTTTCTGGCTCTATCCCTTCCTTCTTTTCTATTTCTTTTTCTGGGTTCATAGGACAATGTGATCAAGACTGATTTATGTCTGGCAGGCTGCCAGCCTCTGAACTCTGATTAACTAGCCCAGTCAAGCAAGACAAAATAACATCCATTCTGTATTTGAACTTGAAATGGAAAATCATCTGTGTTTTCTTTTCTCGATAGAAGGCTGAGATGGAGCAAAAGTATAATTCTATTTTTTTTGGACACGGCCTACAGTTCCCAATGAAAATGCTTGAGAACTCAAGAGCTGTGAGTGTCAGGGCCACTGTGACTCAAGGCTGGATGGTCCTTGTTAAAATAGCACAAAGGACTTTCTCAATGTCCCCGCCTAGTTTCCCTCTACTACTACTCAGGGTTCCTAGGTAACGAGTATTTTTAGGATATGGTTGCCTCCTGAGTGAATTCTGAATCATTAAAGATTCCTTAATTTACCAACGTTGTACCACAAGGAATGCATTGAGACCGAAATACAAATAAGGCTATGGCCTATAAACATGTTATTAACTTAGAAAAGAAGAGGAAGTCAATAGACTATCTCGAACTCCCATTAATTTTGCACTCAAGATTCTTACAGTTATGCATTCCAAATTACTATAGACATTGTGTTTCCTTTCTACTGGTACTGGAATCATTTCCCTTGGTACTGGAATCCAAATGTATGAAGTTAATACACAGACTGGGAAGTTGACCCTATGTGCTTTTACTCTTTTTGTAGAATTATGCCTGAATACCTGAACCAGACTTAATTGAATCACAAAACATTTCTTTTCACTGCTTAAATTCTCAGTACCTCAATATGAGTGCTCAGTAATTACTGGGCAAGTGAGTGAATGAACAAACAGAGAGGAACTGCATCTTAGAAGGGAGCTGGCGTGCGGGCATGACTCAGGAATTCCCTAGCACTGTTGCATACCAGACTCATTTATAAGTGCTTTATTTGTATAATATTTGTTGTATTTCTCAAGTAAAACTTTATCTCCCCCCTAATTCTTTATTCTTTTAATGATTGCTCATTATAATAATTAAAACAACATAGAGGAGTATAAAGAAAAACTTTTCCTTAAAATAACACCTCAGTGGTATACATGCACTTAATGACACACCATGAGTTCTTGTGTAATTTTTCTTTGCTTAAATGAATTCATTTATACTCCCAGTTTATTTTATAAGAATGGTGAAAAGTGAAAGTGTCCGTCACTCCGTCATGTCCGACTCTTTGCAACCCCATTGACTGTAGCCCACCAGGCTCCTCTGTCCATGGAATTCTCCAGGCAGGAATACTGGTGTGGGCTGCCATTCCCTTCTCCAGGGGATCTTCCTGACCCAAGGATTGAACCTGGGTCTCCTGCTTTGCAGGCAGAGTCTTTACTGTCTGAACCACCAGGAAAGTCCATAAGAATGGTATTGGATTATAAATATTAGCTGAAAGCTTTTTCACATAGTATATTGTAGAGATCCTTCTAAATTAATATGTGTACATAGCAATTTGCCTTATTCCTTTTATTAGCTACAGGATTTGATCCCTAGGTCAGGAAGATCTCCTGAAGAAGGGAATGGTTTACTCACTCCAGTATTCTTGCCTGGAGAATCCCATGGACAGAGGAGCCTGGTGGGCTACAGTCCAGGGAATCACAAAGAGTCAGACATGACTGAGAAATTAACACATTTCTTTCTGTGGCTGATTCATTTTGCTGCATAGCAGGAACTAACAAAACATTGTAAAGCAACTATACTTCAGTAAAAATTAATTTTTAAAAATAAGGCTTTTGGGAAACATCCTTAACTGGACGACCAAGTGACATAGACCTCCAACCAAGGGAGGGCATCCTATAGGAGCCTCCAAAGCCCAGGGGAAAAATGGAATGGAAAGGCAAAGACCTGCATCTGGGTGTGAGTCTTATTCCTAGCCTGTTGGATCACAAGCAAACCATTTAACCTCTCCAAGCCCCCATTTCATCATCTGAAAATGAGGATAATATTTCACTGAACTTCTGAAAGGAGTTAGGCAATGCAGGTGAAAATGCTGTCTATATCCAAGTGCCATGTAAATGCTAACTGGCCCTCTAATCAGATAGCACGATAGTGTTTGGGTTTTTCTGAGATATACACATTTGGATAAGGATATACTGTACATGGGGGCTTCCCTGAGGGCTCAGCAGTAAAGAATCTGCCTGCAATGCAGGAGACCACCTGCAATGAAGGAGATGTATGTTCAATCCCTGGGCTGGGAAGATCCCCTAGAGAAGGAAATGGCAAGCCACTCAAGTACTCTTCCCTAGGAAATCCCATGGACATAGGAGCCTGGCAGATCACAGTCCATGGTGTCCCAAGAGCCATCACGACTTAGTGACTAAACCACCACTACCACTATACTGAACATAAGGAATCTCTGATTGAAAGAGCAAAACATTAATATGTATATATTTGGAGGGTGTGGGTTCCTGTCAGACAGGGCCTAATTCAAATTCTTGTGTCAACTCATTTTCTCTCAGTGTTTGCAATTTCACTTCCAAGGTAAACTGCTGTTTTTCTACCAACATCCCATTTAAGCTGACTTTCTCATAGCTTCTGTACTTTTCACTGTCTTAAAAACTCACTCAATCATATATCAGCCATGTTTTAAAATTAATTTTAAGATAGGGACAAGTAGGGGTCTTCCCTGGTGGTCCAGGGGTTAAGAATCCAGCTTGCAATACAGGGGTTCCCCCTGGAAGTACCCCAGTTCCTCCCCCTCACTCCCCACACCTGGCTAACTGTTCTTCCAGTCCTGATCTCACCAAGTCATCACCTTCACCTTCAGTTCCCCCTACAGGGTGTTACCTTTTTCAGCTATGAACTCTGTCATACCCTGCCCCTGAGTTTCAGGCAGAGGCTGGCTGATATTCAGAGTTTTGAGTTTTCCATGCAGAAACTCAAGGAGGCCAGGGATCAGAGTACCAGCCTTGGTGGTGGGAGATGTGGCAGACAGACCCAAGTTCTGCTGGCAGATGGTTCAGAGGTCATCTGCATTTTCAGTCCTGGCTTGTCCAAACTGTTGAGCTGGTCCTCAGCGTTAGCTTGGACTCTTGACCCTCTGTGGCTCAGCTTCTGCTGGGACTTTATTCAAGAACCAGGTATTGAAAACGTACTGTGTACCTGGGTGTGTGGGTATTGTGGTTAAATAGTAGATCCTACTCTACTAGCTGTGTGATCTCAATTACTTGGCTTAATCTGTGCCCCAGTTTCCACATCTGTAAAATACAGGTAATAATAGTACCTACTTCACTGGGTTGTTGTGAGGATCAAGTGAGAGCCCAATTCAAACAAAGCTCAGAGAGCAAGGCTTAGAGTATGCTGAGTGCCTGGTAAAGACTGTTGTTCTCACTGTGAGCTAAACTCCAGTCTCCAGTCTAGTTCCCTGGTCTCAGACCACTTCCCTGAGAATTCATCTCTTGCTGCTTTGCATTTTCAAAGCGCAGACCTGAATTTTATACTTAGACTCTAATTTCTTCTCCCATTTCTAACCTGCTCTGCCTTATCGCAGCCCGAGTTCTGGGGGACATTCCTTTTCTAAAATATATAATTAAAAGCAAATGTTACATCCATGGGAATGACTAAAATGGAAAAGATGAAAGTGTGAGAATATCAGTGGAGATGTAATGCTTCCAGAACTCTCTTATAGTGCTGGTAGGAGGATAAATTGATTCAGACATTTTAGAAAACTGGCAGTTAGAGCTGAACACAACCTATCCTTTATCTAATCCAGGGATCCCACTGCTAAGTCTTTATCAACCTAGGAGTTGTGTGTGTATGTAAGCAAAAAATCATGTGGAAGAAATTTCACAATAGCACAATGTTAGTTATCTCTTGTTGAATAACAAATTACTCTAAAGCTTAGCAACTTGTAACAACAAACGTGTTATCTCACAGTTTCTGTGGCTCGGAAATCTGCGAATGACTTAGCTGGATGAAGGGCAAATTCACCCATTAAGCACAGTCTGTGCAGTGCCTGGGGTCCATGGTGTTTGTCAGTACAATTTCCTTCTTGCAATAAGTGAAATTCATCTTCCTTTTGTTTTGTTTTCCGGGGGAGGAAAAGGCCTAGGAGACAAGAGTGTGAGGACCCATTAAGTCATATAATCACATAACACAACCCTGGCTGAGGGCCTCTGGGGAGGTTTTGGTCAGACTGTCAGCAGGGACACAGTTCCACCTCCACGGTGACTGCGGGACTCAGAGCTCCTGTCCAGCCCCTGGCCAGAGGCTTCGGTGCCTCCCCACGCAGCCTATCCACGGTGACCTGAGTGTCCTCCAGGGTGGCAGATGGCTTTCCCCAAAGAAAGGAGGGAAAGAGAGGCACCAAAGTGAAGCCTCAGCGTTTTCCAGAATGGTTATCTTGGACGTGACACACCATCACTTCTGCCATGTTCTGTTGTTTCCACAAATCAGTCCTGAGACAATGTAGGAGACGTGTGAATACAGGAGGCAGGGATCACTGGGGGCCACTCAGGAGCCTGGCTGTCACAAGTACTACCTGTTTTCTTTTATTATCTTTTTAAATTAGAGGATAATTATTTTACAATGCTGTGATGGCTTTTGCCAGACATCAGCAAGAAGCAGCATCGGGCACACACAGGCCCCCTCCGTCTGGAGTTCCCCTTCCACTTCCCTCCCACCCCGCCCCCTAGGTCATCACAGAGCACTGGCTTTGGGTTCCCCGCACCATACATCGATGCACTGGCTATCTATTTCACATGTGATAATGTGTACGAAACTAGAAACTCTCCAAATGCTTTTCACAGAAGAAAGGATAAAAGATGGTGTATTCACACAATGAATACCACGCAGCGATGAGACCAAGCTCTCTGTGATGACACACAGCAGTATGGATGTACTTCACAGACATAGCATTGCACTGAGGAAGCCAGACGCAGGGAACACATCCTATGTTTCCATTTACGTAAGGTTAAACATTAGGCAGAGCTACTCATGTGTCAGAGGTGAGGATGACGGCTCCTCCTGGAGAGACGGCTGGATGGACTCAAGGGGAGTTTTGAGAGACCTGCATATTCAGTTTATTCATCTGACTACAGGTTCTGTTTGTGTGTGTGTCAGTGTGTGCGAAATTCATGCTTTTCTCTATGCGTATTATTCTGTAAAGTTTTCTGAAAATAGGTGTTAGAACACCTTTTGGATCTCCTTTTCCTATCATTCTGGAAATTGTATCAGCCACAGCTAAGCATAAACCTGGGGTAACTATAATCTTTGGTCAGCAAATTGGTCTAACTCAAGGCCCACCAGCCATGAAACCTTGACTGGATAAGCTATTTACCCTCTGGGAACTGTACTTTGCTTATCTGAGAGCAGGGTGGATGTGCACTTCTAGCCTCAAAGTGTGGTGGAGAATACTGAGTAATGTCAGGTACAATTGAGGCACATGGGGTCAAAGAGAAATGTAAAAGTCAAGCGTAAACAAACAACCTTTGAAAATTCCTAAGATGAACCTTAAGTCACTTTAACGCCCTCGAGACCCAAAGATCAGGAACAAGGAATTTACTTTTTTTCCTTTTCTTTAGATTTCTGTCCTGGTCTTCCTTCCTGTGGGGCAACCTAGGATGGATTGACTGGAATGGAAGTGGGGAGAGAAGAGATGGGGGGATTGCTCACTCTCCTGATCTTTTTTACTAAAGACACATAATTGACTCTGTATTAAATATGCCTTTTTCAATGACTCCTAGTATGTGAAAGCACCAAAAATTATACCAATATTAAGGAAATGTAAGTTATTATTCATACATGGAACAGGGGTTTTCCCCAGGTTATTTTGGTTCTAGAAAGCTCTTGTGGATAATGTCAAGGTTAAAAGGTCATTTAACCAAAACAGGGGTTTGCTTGATTCTTGATGGCATGTTGAGACAATAAGTAGAGAAAGAAGCTGAGGTTAACATTAGAGAGATAAATAACAATTCATTTCAACAGGGTAGTACCTTATAGTTGACAAAACTTCAGTCATTTCTTTAAAATTAACCTTATTTTAAAGATGAGATTTAACTTCTCAAGATCACACTAGTTTTACAGGAGAGCTGGGATTCATAACCAGAACTTCCAAGTTCAGAACTGTACTACGGTGCAAACCCCAGTGTCTATCTCTCTGTGTGTGTGTCTGTCTGTCTCTTAGAGGTGGTGGTGGAACAGAGAGGTAGGCCTGGGAGCTTGTGATCTGGCTCTCCAGGGCTTATGTGGCCTTAACCACCTGTATGATCCTCCTGACCTTGCCATCTTTAGGCGAGATTCCCTAGATCAGTTAAGATAGTGAGGTGGGGCAGGCAGAGTTCCTCTGGTGGCTGTGGTTCTCATCTCGGCAGAGACTTGCTGCCCACAATAGGGTTAAAAGTTGTTCCTGTGCATTCTGGTATGTGTGAGGTCTAGGAAATATTCTGCTAGGTGATACAGTTGGTTTCTGATGCTCCAGGGTGGGGCCAGGTTATCTCTTCAATGCATATATGCCTGCATCACGCTTATGCATGCATTTAACACGTGCTTATCACTAGATAATCAAACCATTTGTAAAGACAAACCTTCGCCGTTAAAGACATATGTTATGAGATACTTATGATACCACGATTCAAGTCTGGATTTATCCTCCTCACAGGAGTTGGGAGCCACAGTATATAGGACTTGTCTGTGCCTTACAGTCTTGCAAGTGTGTAGACCTTTTTAATGTGAATGGAGCCTTGCTCAACAGGGCAAGACCTTCCTGTACTTACTAGAAGAACCCAGAATTAGCCATTGCAAAGTGACTTAGGGAGGAGGGCAGGGGTGGGCTCAGGGGAGAATCTTTTCCAAGTTCTCACATCTAGGAGAGATATCACTCTTTCCAGTATGATCCTATTTCAGTCCTTACAATTTAAGTCATTCCATGCGGTTTCTTTGGGGACTCTCGGGTAGCAGAAGGAGGCCCCCTGGTGGCCTGAAATAGTTCACAAGCTAATTTTTTAAGCCTTTGAAAGGGCAGTGTAGCTAGAGAAGCACAAAGGTAGTAAATACCCACCTGGACCTGGCACATCCAGTAGGGAAGGGCAGAGGAGGATGAGTTATTCTGGGAGAGACGAGGACTAAAGAAATTTCTTTTAAGAGATTAAAACAAATGAACTCTAATTCTGGATAAACCGCTCAACGGTCTCTGATTTTTATTCTTTAGTTCATTTAGCAAACACTTGCTGTTGAGTACCTAATCTGGGAAGGACATTTTATTAGGCATCACACAGGGGGTTTAAACATATATGACACATTATGTACTTCTAAGAAGCTTTGAAAGAGGATCCTACATTTATGGCATTATCGTGGTAGAAAATGAAAACCATCAGAGACTTATAGGTAGAGGCTCGTGAAGAAGCAATTCCTTTCAGACAAATGGGAACCTCTAGGAAGAGGCTGCACTTAAGTTGGGGCTGTAAGGAGAATCAGGGTTTGGGTATGTTTGAGCTGGAGAAGGAAAGGATGGCATTATGCAGGAGGGAAAACAGAAGTTTGAATGCACACGAAGGCAAAAACCTGAAGCCTGATCCAGGGATGCGGAGTTGTCTGGTCTGGCCACCTCATATGAGTTTTCAGGTTGAGAGTGAAACCTGGATACATCTGTTTGGATCAGACACAGCAGAACCTTGAACGCTAGCCTGAGAAATCTCTTTATCGAGCAGTGGGGATTTTTTGGATATCTTTGAACCAAAAATAAAAAAGAAGCAGCACATCAAAGCACAATATTCCTTCCACTGTCATTAACACAATGCCATATACTTTCATTTGTTCCAGAGGAGGGTGGACCTTCCTGTGTTTCAGATAATTGTAGTGTACTCCCCTATACTGAACAACTCCAAACTTCTGCCACCGGACCTTCAAAGCCAGGAGAAACCAGGCCACCCAGGCGTCTCTCCCTAACAAAACCGTCTGAGCTCCAGGGTGTACTCCGTGCCAGAGGGCTCCTGCCGAATTTAATTAAAGTCCTTGATAGAATGCTTTCCATCAAAAGTGCTAGGCTAGGCTTCCTTTGTTTTTCCAAGGTTTAGGAAAGGCTTTGTGTCTATCTTTCCCCTCTAGTTTAACCTGGTTTAAATGACATGAACCAGGGATATTTCTGGCTAGAATTCTGCCGTAGAGTCCTAGCTGTTCAATATCCACAGAATTCAAGCAGTAACCTTATTTGCATTGCATTATAACTAACTCAGTTAAGCAGTCTGAGAAGCTACACAAAGCCTGGCATATAGCTGGTGCTCAAAAATATGGTACGCAAATATTTAACCACAGATTCAATAAATATGTAGGACTTCCCTGGTGACTCAGATGGTAAAGAAACTGTATGCAGGGCAAGAGACCTGGATTTGATCCCTGGGTCGAGAAGATCCCCTGGAGAAGGGAATGGCTACCCACTCCAGTATTCTTGTCTGGAGAATTTCATGGACAGAGGAGCCTGGTGAGCTACAGTCCTTGGGGTCGCAAAGAATCAAACACAACTGAGCAACTAATACATATGTAATACATATTTAACAACATATTATAAAATTTTTGACCCCAGGCTTTGATTTCCTAATTTTAATGACATAGAAATATTTTTAAATGACAGAATTCTTATTATTCTTCAAAAGGTATTAAAAAATGATGTGACAAATATAGAAATCATTGAGTTAGGTTAGGAAGAAGCAACATTTGAGAGGAACACAGTTGAGATGTTTCCGAGGCAAAGGAAGAAGGGCAACTTGTAACTGCAGCAACATAACTACAGGAGAACTAAGCATTTGAGAAGTTTTAGCAGGTACTTCCCTGGTGGTCTTGTGGCTAGGACTCCAAGCTCCCAATGCATGGGGCCTGGGTTCAATCCCTGGTCAGGGAAATAGATCCTGATTGCTACAACTAAAAAGAACCCGTATGCAGCAATGAAAGTCAAAGATTCCCACATGCTGCAGTTGGGACCTGGTACAGTCAAAGAAGTAAGAAGTCTCAGCAGCAATGAGTATTTATTATTTTGAATGAACTGTACATGAAACTTAAAATTTTACATGAAATATAAAAATCATCAAAAGTGCTGTATAGGATTATTTTAATATTAATTTATCCCCCCATATGATCTAGTAGCTACACGTTTTACCTTTTTTAATGATCTGACACATCATTACAATCATGTAAGAACTGTTCAATGTTAAAACATAAAAAAAAAAATTAGTTTATTCCTCAAGAAAAGTACCACCAGTGATGCTTTACTGAAAATGAAAACTAAACAGATACCAGAGAATCAACTTTTTGGGAAAAAGAAATATATAGAATTTCATGGGTGAATGCAAAGTCCAAAGCAGTTCAGAATCTCAGCAGAACAGTCTTGGGATATAATGTCCTAATAGTGTGGGTTATCTCCTTTGGAGGCAGGTCACTGGTGTGCCAGAACTCATCTTTTCTGGCCTATTTTCCAACAAAATGTCTAATGCCACGAACCTCCCATGACTCCTAAAATATTTAATACAGAGGAAACACTGATTTTCAGTCTTAGAATAGCCCTTGGAGTTAAGTTTGTCGTAGAAGAAGAAAGAAGTCATTGCTCCCAGAAGAGAGCCCCGTGCGCCCTCCGCCGTGAGGCCACCCCGCGCCTCCGGTCCCTGCCAAGCGCATCCTCCCCACTGCGGTCCTGGGCGCCCTGGCTGACGAAGTGAAAGCAGGTCCTTCAGGTCACACGTCCTCGCTGGTCTCATTCGGTCCTAAGCAAACCAGCCCCTCTGATTCGCCACCAGAGTTGTCTGGCTCTCCCGCCTCTTGGCTTTCTTGCTCCTCTGCCTCACCTTCCAGCACAGAGCGCTAGACGCTAACAGAAAAAGTCCCAGGGACAGAAGGACCAGGCCCAAGATGGAGATGATGGAGCCGTGGGAGTTGAAGCTGTACGCCACGGCAGTGACCACGGTCCCGGTGATGAGGACCACCACGGCGAAGGGGATGACGCAGCGGTAGCAGGAGAGCTCGGCGCCCCCGGTGGCGGCCGCCAGCTGAATCTCACTGACCAGGGGTACCATGGTAACCACCACTTCTCCGTTGGCATTCTTTTCCATTGCCACCGGCTTGGGAGACTTCGGGGTTCCCAGGATCTCCTTTACGGGCTCGTCTGTCATTGTTACAGCGGCGTCTCCTAGCTGAGCTCACAGATTAGATCTGGGTGGTCTCACCAGGGCAAAAACTGTGGAGAAGACAGGAGATGTCAGTTGAATGCATTAGAGTGAGCCCCACAAGTAGCAGGAAAGAGCTGGGGAAACACCACTATGTTCTTTTCTTTTCTAGGAGACATGGATGCCTGTGAAAATCAACTTTAATATATTTTTTCCCTAACTTTTGCATTCTGTTTGCATTGGGCAGAAAGTAAGATAAAGCAGAGAACCATAAAGAAAGGGAAGGTATAGAAGCAGGAAGCACTTTACAGTGCTTAATACTCTCTGGCAGTCTACAAATGTTTTACAAGCTTTTCTGCTTTGTCTATTGCTTTCTTTCCTCTAAACACAGAGAATCCTTAATCTTAATCCCAAAACAACCTCATTCAAGAGGAGAGCATGTTATAAACAACACTTTGCACGGTCCGTTCCACACTCACAGCAACCTAGAAGCTGCCAATATTTCCGGGCATAACATGCATTCTTTCCAAACTATCGCCCATTCACTGTGCACCAAAGCAATGTCAAGACCAGCAGCCAGCATTTAAGTGATATTTTTCTACATCAACTGACAGTCAACAAGTCTTCATTGTTGTAACTATTAAATGCAATGAAGCAGGCTTCCTGGGTCCATGGTGGGAGTGCAGTTTGGCAAAAATTCAGTGATAATAAGGCTAGGATTTATGATCTAAAAATGTGGCAATATGCTTTGATCCATTTGAAAAAAGAAAAATAAGAAAAACAATTCAACAATTTTGTTGGAAATAATTTTGTGCTTTTTAATGTTAAAGAAGAGATCAACTATTAGAGTAATTAGCAGTTAATTTACAAATTTCCCATTAAATTCAACAAGGAATTTTGACATTATATGTACCACTTGTTTTAAAAAAATGAGCATACTGGATTTTCAGTAAAGATTTACAGGCTCACTTTTACCCCATGTTCCAGTGTACAACAACTTCATGCAATTCATCTTTGTAAATATTTTGAACCTGAACATTTCAGAAGGAAATCTGAGACTCTCCATCAAGAATCTCTGGTTGAAATGCCATCTCTGAGAAAACAGCGGACACTCCTGTCTTGTTCAGGCATGGCAAATCATTCTCTTTCACCCTTGAGAAGTGATCTAGCAGCTAAATAGTTGAACAGTTACAGTTATGCTTTAAATGAAAGCATTTAAAGGAAGATAGTGGAGATGATTTCAGTGAGATGACTACTTTGATCATATTAAATACTCACTGAAAACTAATTCAACCTCAAAGTCAGACCTCACAGGTTCTTCCTTGCCCTGGGGGGGTCAAAATATCACTCATTGTCCAATGAACTAAAAATTAGAGATGTCTATTTGCATGAGACTTTCAGTCACCAAAATTAATCACTGCTGTTCAAGATACCTTAATGACTAGTTAGATCAATAAAAGGATATTTGAGATTCTGTCTAAAAGAAAAAAAAAAATTTTCACCCCAAAGCTGAAACTTCAGCTAACTTTAAAATGAGGCTGTGTCCCCCAAAGGTTTATATTTACACGTACCTCAGAGAGAAGCAATCCATTACCAGGGAGACCCCTGGACTTGAGAGGGAAGGAACAGCAGCCTCTGAGCTTCTTCTTGGACTTCTGAGAAGGCAGCCTGTCACAGCACTCTGTCAGTAAAGTGACGGGACAGAGATCTCTGGGGAGGAGAAAAGATATAAAATGCTGTGGGTTTTAGATCCTGAGCGCTTTCTTTCACTCTACCCCTTCCTAAATGACGCTTGTCTTTCCCTCTCTCTTTTTATTTCCTCCCCCGCTGGTTTGCTCCTCCCTGACTTTTTTTTTTTTTTCTTCTTTCTTTTCCTTGCCAGCAGACTCTGAGTTTTGGCTTCCCCCAGCTCTGCTCAGTGACATGATAAGTCAGAATCATTTTAGCGTCCCCACAGACAGGAGGCAGCTTTTACTTTTATTTCTCTTGCAGCCTTTACTGAGCGCACTGCTTTGCATTACTCATTTTTTCCCCAGCCAGACTCCAAATCTTCCCCCGCCCAGCAGGCATTTTCACAAGAAAATCCCCGAGTCAGCGTTGCAGACCCAGCTGAGGGGATGGGGCCGAAGGGACAGACACTTTTAGGGCTGCGGGAACAGCTGTGAAGTCATCGGGCAGCTGAATCCAGCCTCTAAGCCAACAAAAATCTATGTTCCTAGGTTTCCCGAGTATTCTTTCTTCATGTATGTGTGGGCTGGCCATCTGAAGCTTAATACCTCCCTCCCCCGCTCGCCTCATTGGATGATAATTCATTTAGGAATGAGGGTGGAAGATACAAATGTTTGTGGTTAAGGGTGAAAACCAGTCATTCTGATTTAAACATGATTACTAGGAAGTAATTGGTAGCTTTGGCAATACTGAAATCGTCATCATGATCATCTCTCATTTATAGAGCTCCTCCCATGGGCAGGGCACATGCAAGGTGCATGCATTAACACTAATGCTCACAACTTTACAAAGGAGTTTATAAACAGTTTATAATGAGGATCAGAAATGTTAAGCAATCTGACAAATGTCATAGAGAGAGAGAAAAACTCTTGGTTTAACTTTAGTCTTTAACAGGCGCACTAATCATGTAAGGGGCTTGTTAAATGCAGATTCTAATTTAGTAGGTCGGTAGCTAGATCCTGGCTGATGCTAATCTGCTGCTCCTTGACCCACTTTAAGGAAGAAGATATTTTCAATATTCAAATACATATGACTAGATATATCATACTTTCAAACAATAAAGGTAAAGGTCTATTTCCCACCCCCTGTTGCCAAATGGGCTTTAAGCTACACATGAACTATTTAAAATTTGAAAGCCCACAGATTGTCTTTTGGAGTGAAAAATGAGATTTTTGGGGGCAAAAAATGAGATCATATGTCTTTTGGAGTGAAAAATGAGATCATACTGGGTGAGTCTTATAAGCTCATCCCTATACTTCTGTAGCTAAAAGTTAGCCATCTTCTATTTTTAGTCTATGCAACTTTTAATACCTTACTTTCAACTGATACAGGTAACACTAAAATATAAGTTAAATCTTGAAGGAGATTTGTTTTCCTTCTTTCTCTTGAGTAACATTTCTCCAGTTGCTGGTGGAGAGCATGGATGCTCTCAGGCACTTCACCTCTGTTGTATCAGAGCTCACTCTTTCCGGCGTAGTCTAGAAATAAGACCCCGGTGATTTTGTCATAAAGGGAAAGGGGCTGGAAGTGCTTCTTCATTGAAAAGAAATAAAGCTGGAAAGTTCTGGAAGCTTTGCTGAGTCAGGGAGCCCAGCCTGTTGAGGATGAGAATGACTGGAGGGCCTAAGCCACCACTATGCTCAGACTTTAAAGATGTGAGTTGTAAAGGGGCACAGTCATCCTCCAGGAGGAGTGCTGTCCCTTGGGATTGGAGACCAGGGGTACTTAGAACCAGAGCATTTAAGCACTGGCCAGCAATGCTCTGGGAGGATGGGGATACTGGGGATTCTTGAGGAGCTCCGTATGCGAGCAGCTGTCTTTCCACTGCAAACTGTGACCTTTGAGGGCAATTCCTCTTTACTTTCTAGCAGGGACCTCTTCCCCCTCCCCACAACATAATCCAATGACCCCACTGAAGCTCTGGATATCACCCTATCCTGTTGAAGACCATGCTTCCCCATTGTCAAAGTCAGAGATACATGATTTGAACTTCTCCCAGAAAGAAGCCAGAGGCACCTGGTAAGCTCTTGGCTGAATTTATAATGAGGGGCAGAGAGTGTATCTGTGTGCTGGGAGCAAGGTCGGTCTGTGTTGCTCCTAACACCCAAGCTCTCTTCAGCCTTTTCAGGCTTCAGAATTCTAATTCTTATTCACAGAGCTGCATCTGCCTGCACACACAGGTGCACATCTTCAGATTCTAACAGCTGATGACTGGCACTGATTGATACAGAGAAGTAGAAAGTGGAAAGCTTTGGGATAAAGCAGAAATTGTATTTCAAGAACAGATACCTGGTGCTTCCCTGGGTGTCCAATGGTTAAGACTTCCCCTTCCAATGCAGTGGGTAGAGGTTCAATCCCTCTTTGGGGAGACAAGATCCTACATGTCTGGAGGCCAAAAAACACAAAAAACACATAAAATAAAAGCAATATTTTAAGAAATTCAACAAAGACTTTAAAATGACCCATATAAAAAACAATCTAGAAAAAAAGATGAAATGACTTTAAAAAAAAATGAAGAATAGATACCTATCATTACACCCAAGTACACCTGCAGTTTTAAATGACTTTTACCTCTTCAAATCAAAATTCAAAGAGAATTCCTAGTGATCAAAAGCCTTTGAATGAGTTTTTCCTCCCTCCTCTCTGTGCCTGTTAGAAATTAAACCCTCCTGAGAGTGCCTTAAGAAACACCTGTCCCCGATGCAAAATCTCATCTATAAAGCAACTAGCCTTTTTTTCTGCAAGCCTTTCCTCAGAAGGGAGAGGAAATCTTTCTGGTTCTTTTTAAACACAAGTCTCCAGGAGATTTCTTTAAGCTTTGAGAGCTTTTCAGAAAGCTTCCAATTCATGAATTAAATCTACATCCTCCTACCCCACCTCACCCCTCCAAAGACTTCCACATTTCTCTTCCAGATCTTTCAAAAACTAGAGATCCTTACCTTTCCTAGCCAGAATTGGACTGAGACAGCTGCCAGCTCTGGCCTACAGCCACCCAGAGACGGGGATGCAAATCACTACACCAGGGACCGTAGGCAAAGTACTCAGCGAGGCTGAAACACAATCAAGGGACCGGCGAAAAACTGATGAGAGGAAATTCCTTAAGTGCTGCGGTATTTTCTTCTCTGTTTCCCTCTATGAAAATGGAATCCATATAATTTTTTTTAAAAAAAGGATCCAAGTTTGGACAGGGTGTCCTCCTTTGTTTTTTTTCTTTGTGTCCTCAGTCAGGCTTTCATTTTCAAGATTTTCCTTATCCAAAGCCCCCATTCTGAGACTATTCTTCTGCAGGACTGTGAACCAGCAGAAGAGAATTTTGCAATTTTTGTCCTACCCTTCTAGAAGGGTCTGGGGTTTGGGAAGTATGTAAGGTGGGCAGTAAGAAGGTAAACTATTTTTTTTTCCTCACCATGACAAGCAAGTGATAAGGGAAGTAAAGGAAGAAGAGATCAGCTGATGGTGAAATGGTAATTGGTACCTTGTGTGGACTCTATCCCTAAAGCCAGAGGAGAGAGGTCTTGCATGCTGTTCATTGAGAGGGTGGCAAGGCTCCGTGGAAATGGAGGTGTACAGGAAAATCACATCTCTAAGCAACTGAGCCAACATGCAACCAAAGACATCATAAAAAGCAGAATTAAGGAACACTGCTATTTTGGAGAAAATTTCCCCAAATTAGGGACAAAAATCTCATTTTTCTTAGAAACAAGCCAGAAACAAAGTTATTTAGGTAAGGGGGATATAGAAGTGGAAGAGGGTTCCATGACCAAGAGGAGATTTTGCTTGTTTACCTTTAGTAGAAGCCAAAGGGTCAGTTTCTCTATTGGAAAGGGTAACGTGTTGATTTTGCCATTGGGTAGATGCTGTTGAAGACCTGGAAATTCCTCCTTTGGGAAAGCACAGACTTCATTTTGTGAGGCGCATCCCCATGTGCATCCGATTACTCACTCATATTTACTTTCAGTTTGCTTTGCTTGGAGTGGCTGAGTTGGCTTTTCTTCAGCAGCCCTGAAGATGTCAGTTCTTCCAGGCCCTCTGTCCAGTCACCACATCCTTTGATCTCTGTCATCACCCAGTCCAAATGGATCCAGTGAGGTTTAGGAAGCTGGCCAGAATTTCTCCTTTCTAATGCTTCTTTTAAGGGTGTGTCTGCATTTATGCTCTGAAATCATGGACATTTTGGAAAGTGATCTGTGCTTGTGTGTTCATTTTGGATAACAGGTCATGTTATTAGTGCTACCCCACCCCCTCCCCAAGGCACTTCTCTTTGAGGACTAGACAATCAAATAGAGAGATCTGATAGTAACAAGTGAAATGATGGGTATGCCTTCAGTTCAGTTGAGGTCAGTCACTCAGTTGTGTCCGATTCTTTGCGACCCCATGAATTGCAGCACGCCAGGCCTCCCTGTCCATCACCAACTCCCGGAGTTTACTCAGACTCATGTCCATTGAGTTGGTGATGCCATCCAACCATCTCATCCTCTGTTGTCCCCTTCTCCTCCCACCTTCAGTCTTTCCCAGCATCAGGGTCTTTTCAAATGAGTCAGTTCGTTGCATCAGGTGGGAAAATATTGGAGTTTCAGCTTCAACATCAGTCCTTCCAGTGAACACCCAGGACTGATCTCCTTTAGGATGGACTGGTTGGATCTACTTAGATATAGGTATATGTTTTACTATTTGCTGATCAATTGTAAGGTACCCGAAACTCAGGAAATCCACACAGATACAGAAAGGAATATACATGTTTTAGATACACGCCGTCGTCACCATTCTCTTACCCATTTCGTTCTGAGTTATGAAAGATTACATAAACATAAAAATCCAGAGTTGCTGAAATCAAGTAACACTTTGGGAGATGAAGGAGAGATGGATACATTCTCTCTCATTGTAACAAGAACTCATCACCTCTCTGGTCCCAAAGGAGAAGAACTGATTTTCTTGTTTCACAATGTGAATATATACTGAAAGAGCTATGATCTTGATACATCCCCGGGTACCTTGCACAGTCCTCTATATTTGTATACCATTTCTTCAGAGGCCTAAGATGAGGAAGCTTGGAGGTAAAGAGTCATAGTAAATTGGGCTGATGCTTTCCGAAGAGAGGTGCCCCACCCTTGGGTCAGTCTCCCTTATTGGGATATGGGTCATGTAATCAGGGGCTAGTGTAGTCCACCAGTTTTGCCTTCTCCAGGGAAGGAAAGGGAAGGGACCACAGTGCCCTCCACTCCTGGCCATTCTTGTTGATCCCTGATAATATAGGGCCCTTCTATGCCTTTGGACAGAAGCAGTCTCCCCCCAGCCTCGGGTGACGAGTGTCATTTGTCCATAAAATGATGTGCACAGGCATTGTGAGCCCAATCCACTCCTAATCAGCCCCAGATCTCCAGGTTTCAACATCAGTCTGGTCCCAGGGATTGGAAACCACCATGCAACATATAAAGTTTTCTAAAAGCTGCTCATCTATGATGTTCCGTAAGGGTCAGCTGGTTTCTATTGTTCCACATCCATAGGGCAGAACTTGCCTTCTGACCTGATTCTCCAGATCCCAGTTGTGTAGCTCTGGTCTTAAAGTGATTGGCAAGGGATGGGCATGCCAGTTTGGTCCCCCACTCCCAAACAGTGAAACCATAGATTTTAAGCTCTGTGCCTCAGTAAGAGGAATGTGCACTGAGTTTATTTTCACAGGTAGATTTTGTTATGTCTTGGTTTTGGAGAAAGAAATGGGAGTGCAAGGGATGTCACTGTCCCCAGATCTAACTCCAGGCTGCTTTGTTCTACGTTGACCTATACAATATGTCCAGTCTGGTGAGGAGAGAGCACAAAAATGCTAAGAATCTAATATGCACCACTGACATACAGACCCTGTCTCAGGTACTTGTATTTTAATTTTACTGATGAGGAAGCTAAAACCGAGCTGGGTGAAGTACTTTTCTGGGACCCACTGATATTTACTGCATCCCTTTTGGGTGCCAGGGGCTTGTTGGATGTTCTAGCTGAGCAGATAGAAACCAGTAAGCAAAGCAAGATCTTTGCTCTCAGGGAGCTTATAGCCCAGAACAGGAAAGCCGCAGGTAATTTTCCTTCGAAGAAGGAATACCAAACTGCTATGAGAAGCCTCTGGAAGATATGCTGTGGAAGGAACAGCCTATATATAAATGTAGCTCAGGTGTGTGTGCTAAGCCACTTCAGTCATGTCCAACTCTTTGCAACCCTATGGACTGTAGCCTACCAGGCTCCTCTGTCCATGCAGAAATTCATACAGGAGGAGCGTCACTACAATGGTAGAATCAGTAAAACTTGACAATCAAGAGAGGGGGTTGGTAAGGTGTTTAAGTCTAAGTAATTAATGGCTTGGTGATATTGTCAGCAGAAATAGAGGGCAGGGTGTGGAGGGTATACACTTAGCTTGTTTAGCACAGCTATCCATTTCTCCAACAGAGAGGCAAATGCTGGAGGAAGTGGCCTTCCTCTCTGACTAGTGATTTGTGACACATGGTCTGAGTTGCCAAATGATGCTTTCATAGTCTCACAGATGAGTTTTCCATTAAAAGCAAAATCAAATTTATAATTCACTTCATTTTCTGAAAATTCACAGAACTGCAGACATTATGCAATACACATATATGATTAGAGATTGCTAACTTTCTGCCTGGAACAAGAGATAAATATTTAAGAATTCTCACTCAAGACTTTGAATGGACTGACTGTAAGCAAATAATATATTGATTCAATTTTAATAATATATTGATTCAGTTTTAAACTACTCAAAAATAAGAACATAGCTGTGCAGTTCTTTTCGTATAATGCCTAGCATGAAACAAGTACCTCATAGATATTTTCTGGGAATGACAATGATTTCTTCTCCCAATAGTCACTCTCCAAAGTACTACTCACACACAAGAGTAAGTATAGAATGTTCATATCACTTTACAATCAGAGAAACAGCCTTTGTTATAAAAATTCAGTTCAATTCAGTCACTCAGTCATGTCCAACTCTTTGTGACCCCCATGTACTGCAGCACGCCAGGCCTTCCTGTGCATCACCAACTTCCAGAGCTTACTCAAACTCATGTCCATCAAGTTGGTGATGCCATTCAACCTCATCCTCTGTCATCCCCTTCTCCTCCCACCTTCAGTCTTCCCCAGCATCATGGTCTTTTCCCATGAGTCAGTTCTTTGTATCAGGTGGCCAAAGTAATGGGGTTTCAGCTTCAGCATCAGTCCTTCCAATGAATATTCAGGACTGATTTCCTTGAGGATTGACTGCTTTGATCTCCCTGCAGTCCAAGGGACTCTCAAGAGTCTTCTCCAACACCACAGTTCAAAAGCATCAATTCTTTGGCGCTCAGCTTTCTTTATAGTTCAACATTTGCATCCATACATGACTACTGGAAAAACCATAGCTTTGACTAGAAGGACCTTTGTTGGCAAAGTAATGACTCTGCTTCTTAATATGCTATCTAGGTTGGTCATAGCTTTTCTTCCAAGGAGCAAGCGAAGAGCTAATTTTATGTTGCCCCATGAGTTAAAGCTTAAGTATAAAGGCAGTCCCAGTCCACTCTGGATTTCTTTAGAAATGTCCTATCTTGGGCCTCACTCAGTGTAAGCAAGCTTTCACATTGGGATTTACGAGGATCAGGTTAACTAGAAAATCTGTCATAAGTTTCTAAAGGATAGTATCAGTAATTGTGTGAGTGAGGAAGGAAAATTTTTGCCAAATAAGTAGACAAGTAAAAGTATGACTCTACACTGAAATCAGATATAAACATGAAAACTGAGATATTATTCAAATGGATTATTTCAAAGTGTCCAGATATTTAGTGCTAAGTACATTAGTTATTGAGTTATAACTAAATAATTATTCAGTTATTATTTGCATTTTTCCAGGATTCTTTGGGTAGTGGGCATCCTGTAGATCCTGCAACAGGCTTTACCTAATAAGAAACACATATTTATTGAACATTTACTTTGTATTATATTGTTATATACTTTTTGTAGATTTATTTTTTATTTAATATTCATAAGTAATCCAACAGGTAGGTGTCAGACAGTGTTGATATACAAATGCAGAGATTAAGTGACTTGTTTTGGGAAGTCACCATTTGAAAGTGGTGAAACTAGAACCAAAGCCTGCTTAAAGTTTACCTCCTAATTCCTGTGCATTATCAATTCTGTGTTCAGATGAAATGCACTCTTTCTGGTGCTCATAGGAATTTATAGTCACAACAGGATAAACTCTGGGTTTGGACAAACTTGTTTTGCCAGAAAAAACATACAATCACTTTCCCACAGAACCTCTGTAGTGACCCATTGATGAGAATAGGATCAGCTAAAGAAACTGTTTGGAAACATCTTTATCCACTTAAAAATCTTTGATGTTCTCGATGTGGGTGGGTGGTGGGAAAGGGAGCCATTTGCCAAGCAGAACTGAGGTCATACTAGAAATGTTTAACTTATGAACTTATCTTATGGAACAGAGAACAGATCTCTCGCTTTCTTTCTTTAGATAAAAATTTTAAAGTCTTGTTTCACAAAGGTACCTTTCTGTCTCCTTGTTTACTTAAATAAACTATACAGGAAACAGGCATTATTGTCTTTGTAAAAGCAATTGTAAAACTTGGTAAAACTAATGACCTTAAGATAGCACATGGCCCAAGAATGAGAACACAGTGTTTCTTCCCTCGTTCTCACTGAGGGCCCCTAGTCCACTTTGCATTCCAACGGACCACAGAGCCTGGTCAGAAAGTCTGCCATTGGTGTCTCTGGATGACTTTTAATTTGAGGGGCTTCGTGGTCTCAGCGGGGCCTCTCTCCCCTGACTTATTTTTATTTATCTGCTAAGGTGAACTTAGTTTGGAAAATGTTCTTTACAGTTCTGATATGACTCATTCTTTCTTTCTAGGGTTACAGGGTAAGGTTTTAGATCGCTTCCACAACAAAATTAACATTTCTGACTCTTCATTCTTGTGCAATGAAAGCAACCATAAACTGAAAGTCAGGGAATCTGAGTTTGAAGCTTTTTACCTTTTTGTGGTCTTGGGCAAGACATCCAAACTCTCAGAGTCCCATCTGTCAGATCTCAAGGTCCTGTCTTATAGATTCTTTACTATTCTTTTCTTTCTATTTTAAAAATCCTATTTGGGTTTCTATAATTTCCCGTATCATTAGAGAACACAGATGAGACATCAAAGGAAAAGAGCTAACAAAACTACCCAAGCTCTCATGGTATGACTGATGGGGAAGCCCAAGGATGAGTCCCTTTGGGGACAGGAAGCAAGTACTGCTATATCAGTGAGGTCTGGGGACACAGAATTTTTCAAGTTGGAGAAGCAATTGGGATCCCTAAGAACTGCCCAGAAAGTGTCACATGGAGCGTGCACTTCTTCAGTGCTTCTCCCGTCCCAGGAATCCAGGAAGAGTAGCTCTCCCACTGTGTGACTTGTACTAAAGCAGTAGATTCCTATATAAGCACCCAGTTCAGAGTCTTGCATTATAAATTAGAACAGAGGAAAGAATTAGTCTATTTATTTAGTCTCTTTCTGAAATTCCTTTTTATTTTCTTTGAGTTTACAATTTTACCACTGTCAAGTATATTCTGTATACCAATGAGGAGTTGGATTACCTGCATTAGAATTGCACAGAGTACTTACAAAAAATACTGGTCTCAGGCTCTACCCTAGACCTACTGTGTCACTGCATCAGGATATGTGTGCATGTGTGTGTATGTTGGTAGATCTGGAATCTGTATTTTTAATTCATATTCCAAATGAAGTTTGAGATCCTCTGCTCAACACTAATATAATAAACGATTGAGTGCATGAGCCTACACATCTCTGGTTAATACCATCAATGGCTCCCCTTCACTGAAGAGTCACCTTCAGCTTAGATCAAATTACAGGTATCAGTATAATATACTATTTCACGTTCCTCTTGCCTTTTGGTTCTTTTGGATACTCGGGATGCTATTTACTCATTTTTCCTGCTATTTCAAGCATCACCTACTTCCCTGATAAGTCCTCCATCATGTAGGGCCAGGCAGAGTTGAGTTTCCTTACACTGTATCCCTATACTGCTCTATGCTAGGGTTTCTCAACCTAGGCTCTTTTGACATTTGGGGCTGGATAGCTCTTTGCTGTGAGGGGCTGTCTTGTTTATTGATGAATGTTAGCAGCATTCTTGGCTTTATCCGCGAGATGCCAGTAGCAGCTCCCGAGTTGTGAGAACTGGAAATATCTTCAGGCACCACCAGATGTCTCTTGGGGGGCAAAACTGTACCTGGTTGAGGGCACGGCCACATGCTTACGAACATGATAGCCCGAACCAAGTCATGATGAAAGCTGCTGCTCATTTATCTTCTCTGAGATCCCGAGAGTTCCAGAGTAGGGGTTTTGCATAGCGTATCCTTATGTCCCCTGTGCCAACGCATAGCACCTTAAAACCTTAGAAAGATACGTCTATTTATTTGGCTGCGTCAGCCTCCACTGTTGATTCCTGTTGTGTCCTGAGGGACTGTGGCGCTTGGACTCTCTGGGTGTGGCGCGTGGACTCCGGAACCTGAGGGCTTCAGTAGTTGCTGCCCACAGGCTTGGCTGCTCCAAGGGATGTAAGATCTTATTTCCCCAACCAGGAATCTCACCTGCGTCCCCTGCATTGTACGCTGGGTTCTTAACCACTGGACCGCCAGGGAAGTCCCTTTTAGCAAAACTTGACTGATGTACTAGGTGTCAGAAGAGCTATATTTTAGCTCATCTTGGTTGGCTCTATGTTTCCAATGTGGCGACTCTGGACAAACCAGTTAGCCTCTCTGTGCCCCAGTTTCCCTCACTTGTAACCCTCAGCCCTGTACCTTTGGGTTGTCTGTGGATGGAATGAGAACGGGTCTGTAAAGTGTGAAGTGGAGAAAGAACCCTTCTGAAGGCAATGTGAGGAAGACAGGGTGCTGCTGTGTTCTCACCTTCCAGGCACAAAGCTTGGAGAGTACTGAAAGTTCAGGGGATGCAGATAGTACAGTGCTCTGTACCAATATCTGGATGATTTCTTTAATCTGGAACATTATAAATGCAAGGGACTTTGTAAAAATGAACAGACTATGGAAACCTTAAAGGCTCAACTCCCTGCCCCAGATACGCCTGTGTGGGTCAAATAAGGACCCAGCCGGGCCTGAGGGGGCCTCTCTGCCCTAGTCCTGCCCAGTGTTCTGTGGCCTCCAGGGGCTGTCAAACCCTTTCTTTAGCCCCATTCTGTTCTGTTCTGTGCTGGGGCTGGGGCTTCCTTGTTTCCTGGCCTTGAATGTCAGTGGCAGGAAGTTACCAGGTTTTACTTCTGTAACTGCACAGAATATGCAGCATTAATGAGGGAGCCTCATCACTCTTTGTAAAGATTTTTTTCCCCTAGTACAGCCTATGGAATGCCTCTCCAGTCATTTATTATCTTCAGGAAGGGTCTCCCTGTCTCTCTCTCTGTCTCTCTTTGTGTACCTACTTTATGACTTCCTTTTACACGCTGGGCATTCCATCGCTGTGGCCTCTGTTCTCCCAGCACTGTGGCAGGCTGGTTTATATACCTCCTTCCCTTCTTTTAACAGAATGAATTAGTTTCCATGTTGAGTTCAGCTGAGATAAACCTCTGCTGCATGAAAATGATACTTGTGTGTATGCGTGTGTGTGTGTGTGTGTGCGCACCACTATCAACTCCCCTCCAGCTGCAGTTGGCCAGGACTTCCCCATTAATTATTTCACATGCCACACATGAAGGCACACACAAAAACACTTACAAATTGTGAAACTACACAGACATGTCAAAAAGTCCTGAATGCATATACTGTTAGGGCTACAAAAGAACTTGATAACCATTTAATCTAGCTCTTCCATTTGAAGTTTGTGACTCTTGAAACCTGACTTCCTCAGAGTATTTTCTTTGCAGTTTGACCATCTCAAAAAACCACCCTGAATCATTCTGTTCCTCCTTAAATGCATCTCAGATAATCTCTACAGTCCAATGTTTTCTGTACTTCATGATCCTTTCTCTAAGCTTAAAATAATAATAATTTCCTCTCAATATAGGGCTTGAAGATATCTCATCTGAAAGAAGTTGTAGGTGTTTCTAAAATGGTGAGATCTGTGTATTTTTACAGTAACACATAGTTTAGAGCAATTATCAGGATGTTTTTCCCATTGTTGTCATTGTTCAGTCCCTAAGGAGACTCTTTGTGACCCCATAAACTACAAGGATTCCAGGTTTCCCTGTCCTTCACCATCTCCTGGAGTTAGATCAAAGTCATGTTCATTGAGTCAGTGATGCCATCCAACCATCTCATCCTCTGTCATCCCTTCCTCCTCCTGCCCTCAATATTTCCCAGCATCAGTGTCTTTTCCAGTGAGACAGCTCTTCGTATCAGGTGGCCAAAGTATTGGAGCTTCAGCTATAGCATCAGTTCCTTCCAATAAATATTCAGTGTTGATTTCCTTTTGGATTGACTGGTTTTATCTTTGCAGTCCAAGGGACTCTCAAGAGTCTCCTCTAGCACCACAATTGGAAAGCATCAATTCTTTGTCCCTCAGCCTTATTTGTGGCCTAAATCTCACACCTGTAAGTGACTGCTGGAAAAACTATAGCTTTGACTATATGGACCTTTGTCTGCAAAGTGATGTCTCTGCTTTTTAATACCCTGTCTGGGTTTGTTATAGCTCTTATTCCAAGGAGTAAACATCTAATTTTGTGACTGCAGTCACTGTGTGCAGTGATTTTCAAGCTCAAGAAAAGAAATCTGTCACTGTTTTCACTTTTTTCCCATCTCAGTCAGTTCAGTCGCTCAGTTGTGTCTGACTCTTTGCAACCCGCCATGGACTTCAGCATGCCAAGCTTCCATGTCCTTCACCAACTCCCGGAGCTTGCTCAAACTCATGTTCATCGAGTTGGTGATGCCATCCAACCATCTCATCCTCTGTTGTCCCCTTCTCCTCCTGCCTTCAATCTTTCCCAGCATCAGGGTCTTTTCCAAGGAGTCAGTTCTTTTCATCAGATGGCCAAAGTATTGGAGTTTCAACTTCAGCATCAGTTCTTCCAATGAATATTGAGGACTGATTTTCTTGAGGATGGACTGGTTTGATCTCTTTGCAGTCCAAGGGACTCTCAAGGGTCATCTCCAACACCACAGTTCAAAAGCATCAATTTCACACCACTCAGCTTTCTTTATAGTCCAACTCTCACATCCATACATGACTACTGGAAAAACCATAGCCTTTACTAGATGGACCTTTGTTGGCAAAATAATGTCTCTGCTTTTTAATATGCTGTCTAGTTTTGTCATAGCTTTTCTTCCAAGGAGCAAACATCTTTTAATTTCATGGCTGCAGTCACCATCTACAGTGATTTTGGAGCCCAAAAAAATTAAGTCTGTTACTGTTTCCATTGTTTCCCCATCTACTTGCCATGCAGTGATGGGATGGGATACCGTGACCTTAGTTTTCTGAATGTTGAGTTTTTAAGCCAACACTCTCCTCTTTCACTTTCATCAAGAGGCTCTTTAGTTCTTCTTTGCTTTCTGCTATAAGGGGGGATGTGTCATCTGCATATCTGAGGTTACTGATATTTCTCCTGGAAATCCTGATTCCAGTTTGTGCTTCATCCAGCCCAGCATTTCTCATGATGTACTCTGCAAATAAGTTAAATAAGCAGGGTGACAATATACAGCCTTGACATACTCCTTTCCCAATTTGGAACCAGTCTGTTGTTCCATGTCCAGTTCTAACTGTTGCTCTTGACCTGAAACATGTAGATTTCTCAAGAGGCAGGTAAGGTATTCTAGTACTCCCATCCCTTTAAGAAGTTTCTACAGTTTGTTGTGATCCACACAGTCAAAGGCTTTGGCGTAGTCAATAAAGCAGAAGCAGATGTTTTTCTGGAACTCTCTTGCTTTTTTGATGATCCAGCGGATGTTGGCAATTTCATCTCTGGTTCCTCTGCCTTTTCTAAATCCAGCTTGAGCATCTGGAAGTTCACAGTTCACATACTTTTGAAGCCTGACTTGGAGAATTTTGAGCATTACTTTGCAAATATGCAATAGTTTGAACATTCTTTGTCATTACTTTTCTTTGGGGTTGGAATGAAAACTGACCTTTTCCAGTCCTGTGGCCACTGCTGAGTTTTCCAAACTTGCTGGCATATTGAATGCAGCACTTTCACAGCATCACCTTTTAGGATTTGTAATAGCTCAACTGGAATTCCATCACCTCACTAGCTTTGTTCATAATGGTGGTTCCTAAGGCCCACTTGACTTCACATTCCAGGATGTCTGGGCCTAGGTGGGTGATCATACCATCATGATCATTCCCCTCTATTCGCCATGAAGTAATGAGACTGGATGACATAATCTAAACTGAAAATTATTCTGCTCAAATATTTTTCTAACTTTCTTTTTGAAACATCTTACTGGAATTTGTTTGTAAAAAGACAACTGTGGAGGAAATTTGCTTGCTTATTAGCTGCAAATTTTTTTTCTATTATGAGATTTTGGAGAACTTGTCAATTGGATGAACCTGTTACTAGGTTATCTGAAGAGCTCATGGACAGTTTTTGTTTTTTGTTTTTTTTTTTTTTAGAAAAGAATAAGCAGTCTATTTTATTGACTGCTCAGAGTAGGAATCCATGGGTATTGAAGATCTCTGGGAACTTGTCAATTTCCTTTTCTGTTCTTTTTGTCCTGCTTCCATAGCTTCATGAGCTGCTGCTTCTTGTGGAAATGAATCTTGACATTCTTCTTCCTCTTCCCCTCCAGGGTGGTGAGTCAGGTGCCCTAGGTAGGAAAACTTCTGCATAGGGTTTAGATACACAACTCGGAGAGCAGCAGGAACACCATCCACTTTTTTTGTCATTGAGTACTGGGGTCCCTCACATCCCTGAGGCAGTCCAGAGCAGCCTGGCCTCGTGTGGTCCTGGGGGCGGCATGCCTGTGGGGCAGAGAACAGCGGGCTTGCTCAGTGGGGTATGTAAAGACATTGCTGCCCCAGCCAAGCAGGCGGGGTGGCGGCCACAGATGGTAGTGCCTCTGGGCTCATCTCATGAGTGGGAAATTCGAACATGAGCCCTCATCACCGGCCTCCTGGACAGCTTTATTGAGAAGCTTGGCAGCCTAAGAACCCAGTGTTAGTCATTGCTGATCAAGAATAGTGTGTCCTTGGGAATCTCGGACCAGTAAAAGTTAAAATGAGGAGGGAGAGACTGGTATGGGATTTCCAACTCATTTTGAGCACTCAATTTGAGGAAAAAACTGAGAATTAACAGTCCCCCCTGCCCTATACACTATTCCAAACTCATTCTACCTAAAAAAAATTTTCACATTTAGGGTTTTACATTTCATTTTTCTAATTACACTTTAAATTAGGTCTCTAAGAAAGAAGTTGGGGCTTCTTATGCTTTTCAGAGTGATCTGGGAAATGCTACATCAATGCATCTGAGGAAAAAAGTCAAGATCTTTTACAGTTTTGTTTTTCAATCAATACCTTAAATAGTGGCCAGAAGCAAAAATTCACTGGTGTATCCCCAAGCAGGATTCTGGGCCTGTCAGATTCATTTTCCCCCACCTCCCCAAGCGGTGGACTCCACACCGCCTCTGCAGGCCCCTAGAACAGACGAATAATGTAGGACGAAACGAGCAGACTTATGATGGGCTTCACTGGTGGCTCAGATGGTAAAGAATCTGCCTGCAATGCCTGAGACCTGAGTTTTATCCCGGGGTTGGGAAGATCTTCTAAAGAAGGGAATGGCTACCCACTCCAGTATTCTTGCCTGGAGAATTCCGTGGACAGAGGAGCCTGGCGGGCTACAGTCCACGGGGTCGCAAAGAGTCAGACATGACTGAGCGACTTTCACTTCACTTCACTTCATGATGGCAAAGACATCAGGAAGAAAATATCCACCACTGTGGTGTCCTTGGCCAAAGAGGACTCTGGATTCCTGAAAGACGTGAGCTGTGAGTGTGGAGTTTGCAGTCAGTGGAGAGAAATGACTTCTTCTCCCCTGTGCTGCTCAGCCCTTTTGCCCTCCCTTCCCAAGGCCTCTGATAGAGGGATGCTGCTGCCCCTTCGGCTGACTGCCCTCCTCCCTCCCTTCCACAGTCAACCAGTCACAAATCCGGGGAAAGTAACCAGGGAACTGCTCCATACAGACCAAGGAGAAGTGAAGAGACTTAATTTCTCACTAGGAACCCAATCCCATCCCTTTGTATCTAAATGGAGTCTGCATAGCATGCACATAGGAGGAGATCTCATCTGTATCCAGATGCCTTAGGAATGATTCCTCCTGAATGTGTTTCTTCTCCCTTTTCCATCCCACGCTCTGGGAAAATTATCTCAGAACAATGATGGTTGGGAATTGGAACGGGCCAAGAATTGGCAAGCAGTAAATGTCATGTCAGGGCAGACATTGACAAAGGTCCCATGTGAGTCTCAGCTGGCATCCCTAGGGATAGAGTTAACACTGATGGGAATTCCTCAGATTTTGTTTAAATGATGTTTTTTTTTTTTTTTTCCCCCAGAGAACAATGTGACTTATTTAAATCAAAATGAACAAAAAAACTCCTATTCACCTATGACACCCAATCCAAACACAAATCTGTTCTCTGTATCTATGAGCTTGCTTTCTTTTGCTAAATAAGTACTTAAAAGAACAAGAGTACCACCATCCACAGTCATGATTATTTTTTAAAAGAGAGAGCACTTTAGAGCAAAAACAAGAAATAGGATATACCCTCTCCATACTGCTTTTATTTTTCATATTTTTTCAGTGCATGTCTCCAAATCAGTTCAGTTCAGTTAAGTCACTCAATCGTGTCCTACTCTTTGCAACCCCATGGACTGCAGCATGCCAGACTTCTCGGTTTATCACCAGGTCCTGGAGCTTGCTCAAACTCATGTCCATCAAGTCACTGATGCCATCCAACCATCTCATCCTCTGTCAACCCCTTCTCCTCTTGCCTTCAACCTTGCCCAGAATCAGGGTCTTTTCCAATAAGTCAGTCCTTTGCATCAGGTGGACAAAGTATTGGAGTTTCAGCTTCAGCATCAGTCTTTCCAATGAATATCCAGGACTGAGTTCCTTTAAGATTGACTGGTTTGATCTCCTTGCAGTCCAAGGGACTCTCAAGAGTCTTCTCCAATACCACAGTTCAAAAGCATCAATTTCACACCACTCAGCTTTCTTTATGGTCCAACTCTCTCATCCATACATGATTACTGGAAAAACCATAGCTTTGACTAGACTGACCTTTGTCAGCAAAGTAATATCTCTGCTTTCTAATATGCTGTCTAGGTTTGTCATAGCTTTTCTTCCAAGGAGCATGTGTCTTTTAATTTCACAACTGCAGTCAGCATCTGCAGTGATTTTGTAACCCAAGAAAATAAAGTCTGTCACTCTTCCCATTGTTTCCCCATCTATTTGCCATGAAGTGATGGGATTGGATACCATGATCTTCGTTTCTTGTATGTTGAGTTTTAAGCCAACTTTTTCACTCTCCTCTTTTACTTTTATCAAGAGGCTATTTATTTCCTCTTCACTTTCTGCCACAAGGGTGGTGTCAACTCATATCTAAGGTTATTGATATTTCAGCTGGCAATCTTGATTCTTGCTTCATCCAGCCTTGCATTTTGCATGATGTACTCTGCATATAAGTTAAATAAACAAGGTGACAATAAACACCCTTGATGTACTCCTTTCCCAATTTGGAACCAGTCTGTTGCTCCATGTCCAGTTCTGTTGTTTTTTTACCTGTATACAGATTTCTCAGGAGGCAGGTAAGGTGGTCTGGTATTCCCATCTCTTTAAGAATTTTCCACAATTTATTGTGATCTACCCAGTCAAAGGCTTAATCAATGAAGCAGAAGTAGGTGTTTTTCCAGAATTCTTTTAATTTTTCTATGATTCAACAGATGTTGGTAATTTGATCTCTGGTTTCTCTGCCTTTTCTAAATCCTGCCTGAACATCTGGAAGTTCTCAATTCATGTACTGTTGAAGCTTAGTTGGAGAATTTTGATCATGACCTTGCTAGCATGTGAAATAAATGCAATTCTGCAGTAGTTTGAACATTCTTTGGCATTGCCTGTCTTTGGCATTGGAATGAAAACTAACTTTTTCCAGTCCTGTGGCCACTGCTGAGTTTTCCAAATTTGCTGGCATATTGAGTGCAGCACATTAAGAGCATCATCTTGTAGGATTTGAAATACCTCAGCTGGAGTTCTATCACCTCCACTAGCTTTGTTCGTAGTGATGCTACCCAAGGCCCACTTGACTTCACAATCCAGGATATCTGGCTCTTGGTGAGTGATCACACCATCGTGATTATCTGGGCCATTAAGATCTCTTTTGTATAGTTTTGTGTATTCTTGCCACCTTTCTTAATATCTTCTGCTTCTGTTAGGTCCATACCATTTCTGTCCTTTATTTTGTTCATCTTTGCCTGAAATATTTCTTTGGTATCTCTGATTTTCTTCAAGAGATCTCTAGTCTTTCCCATTCTATTGTTTCCTCTATTTCTTTGCATTGATCACTGAGGAAGGCTTTCTTATTGCTCCTTGCTATTCTTTGGGACTCTGCATTCAGATGGATATATCTTTCTTCTTCTTCTTTGCCTTTCACTTCTCTTCTTTTCTTAGCTATTTGTAAGGCCTCCTCAGACAACCATTTTTTCCTTTTGAATTTCCTTTTCTTGGGGATAGTCTTGATCACAGCATCCTGTACAATGTCACAAACCTCCGTCCATAGTTCTTCAGGTACTCTGTCTATCAGATCTAATCCCTTCAATCTGTTTGTCACTTCCAATGTATAATCATGAGATTTGATTTAGGTCATCCCTGAATAAAGAGTTCATGATCTGAGCCACAGTCAGCTCCCAGTCTTGTTTTAGCTGTCTGTATAGAACTTCTCAATCTTTGGCTGCAAAGACTACATTCAATCTGATTTAAATATTGACGAGCTGGTGATGTCCATGTTTAGAGTCATTTCTCGTGTTGTTGGAAGAGGGTGTTTGCTATGACCAGTGTGTTCTCTTGGCAAAACTCTGTTGGCCTTTGCCCTGCTTCATTTTGTACTCCAAGGACAAACTTGCCTGTTACTCTAAGTATCTCTTAACTTCCTACTTTTGCTTTCCAGTCCCCTATGATGAAAAGGACATATTTTTTTTTTTTTTTTTGGTGTTAGTTCTATAACGTCTTGTAGGTCTTCATAGAATCATTCAAATTCAGCTTCTTTGGTATTAGTGGTTGGGGCATAGACTTGGATTACTGTGATATTGAATAGTTTGCCCAGAAAATGAACATAGATAATTCTGTTGTTTTTGAGATTGAATCCAAGCACTGCATTTCGGACTCTTTGTTGACTATGAGGGCTGCTCCATTTCTTCTACGGGATTCTTGCCCATAGTAGTAGGCAAATGGTCATCTGAATTAAATTCACCCATTCCAGTCCATTTTAGTTTGCTGATTCCTAAAATGTCAATGTTCACTCTTGCCATCTCCTGTTTGACCACTTCCAATTTATCTTGACTCATGGACCTAACATTCCAGGTTCCTACGCAATATTCTTCTTTACAGCATCAGACTTTATTTCCATCACCAGTCACATCCACAACTGTGTGTTGTTTTCACTTTGGCTCAGCCTCTTCATTCTTTCTGGAGCTATTTCTCCACTCTTCTCCAGTAGCACATTGGGCACCTACCATTCTGGGGAGTTCATCTTTCAGTGTCCTATCTTTTTGCCTTTTCATGGGGTTCTCAAGGCAAGAAGAATGAAGTGGTTTATTATTCCCTTCTCCCTATTTTATCAGAACTCTCCACCATGCTCCTTCTGTCTTGGGTGGGCCTATATGATATGGCTCATAGTTTCACTGAGTTAGACAAGGCTGTGGTCCATGTGATCAGTTTGGTTATTTATTGTAGACCATCCTGCGTTTCCTGCTCAGGCTCTCACA
The DNA here is from genome assembly GCF_019320065.1 of Cervus canadensis. NCBI lineage: Eukaryota > Metazoa > Chordata > Mammalia > Artiodactyla > Cervidae > Cervus > Cervus canadensis. Next base: position 53,832,261 of record NC_057386.1, on the reverse strand, counting down.
AGGCTGCCATCGGGATATCTGTGGGGTGTATTGCTCTCTGGATCTCGGGACCCTCTTCCCAGCTCCTGGGGCTTGGGCAGAATTCAGCTCCTTGTAGTTATAGGGCTGAGGGCCCCTCTTTCTTCTGGTGGTCACAGGAGTCCTCTATTGAGCCTTCTCATAACATTGGCTTTTGGAAACCACCATATCTAGATTAATTAATCCGGGAGTCAGAGATGTGAGTTATAATGTCAAATCCTATTTAAAAAATAGTGGAGAACACAAATCTTTTGACATATATTGGTATTAATTATTGCTAATATCATGAGGTTCTTTCATGGGGTCACTTCTCTTCTTTTATGTTTATGTGTGCTGTTTATGTCTTAAGATTTTTTGGTTATTTGAGAGACAGCATGTGGAAATCAGCATACCCAAACATAAAAACCTTGCTGAGAGAATCTCTAATCTTGCCATACCTCCATAAACCACCCCACCTTCATCTTTAAAAGAAGAGCCTGTTCTACAGAATGTTGTATGAAAATAAACAGTAAGTCTGAAAGCATTTAATAACTATAAAGTGATCTGTAGCTGTGAGATTTAGTCAGTATCTCCAAGATATGTAGTTTAATCAAAACCCCGTCAAGACTGTGTTAATCTGTTTGCAATGTCTGATGCAATATCAAAATATGTTCTGTGTAGTATACTACAGTGTACTATGTACACGTTAGTGCCTGGAACAAAATAGGCACTGTATCATTTTCTGTTCCCTTTACCCACTAAAAGTACATGCTTTGACTCTCTAGCTAACACCAAGCATTCTGCAGAATAAGTGATAGTCCACCTGCAATTATGCTTCTATGATCTTTTTGAAATTTTCTTTGATAAACAAAGGGAGAGAAAATCAGAATAATCTTTACGTTATGAAAATTTTCATCTTACTCACATATCAGCTTTTTTACCTCACTTCTTTCTCTCTCTCTTTGCGCCCTCTACTGACTGCAAGTTTGTATTGATTTAGCAAATGGAACTGATTTGAACAAAGTGAAAGTGACAGTTGCTCAGTCCTGTCCAACTTTTTGTGACCCCATAGACTATACAGTCCATGGAATTCTCCAGGCCAGAATACTGGAGTGGGTAGCTGTTCCCTTCTCCAGGGGATCTTCCCAAACCAGGGATCGAACCCAGGTCGCCTGCATTGCAGGCGGATTCTTTACCAGTTGAACCACAAGGGAGGCCCAAGAATCCCTTCTCAGGGGATCTTCCCGAACCAGGAACTGAACCGGGGTCTCCTGCATTGCATACGGATTCTTTACCAATTGAGCTATCAGGGAAGCTCCATTTTGAACAAAAAGATTACAATCTCTAGCCTGTGACTATGACTAATATGTATGCTACTTTGCTCACAAAAAATAGGATCAGGCTGCATATGTTTTTAAAAATTTGCTTTTAGCACTAACTGTGTACTGCAAACATCTTTCCATGTCAATAAATGTATCATCATAACGGCTACATGGTGTTGCATTGCAAGGATGTCCCATCCTTATGAGAGCACATTGAGTCTGCCTCGGCTTTTCTCATTGCTATTTTTTAAAAGTTTCCTTTTATGCCTCATATTCTCCATGAGATATGTTAGAAACTAGAGCCATGATTGATAACAGTCCATAATTAACCCTGGAATCTAAAACAGATGCATCAGTACTCAGAATCACAATACACAGTACTGCCAAGTATTTCTCCTGTCAGTTTCCATTCCTGGCACTGCTTATCTTTTCCTACTAAATTGCACCAAAGTATATCACAAGCAAAGAGCAAACATTTTAAAAGATTTAAAACCTTGTTTTCAATAGGGCACAAGAAGATAGTACATCTCCAAAATGAGGATTGATTATCATGAATAAGGAAAAATTTGAGGTCTGGAAAGATTGAGTGAAAATTAGAAATGTCTTTGGCATGTTCACCCCCGGCTGAAGGAATGACTGCCCTAAATTATACTGGAAAAAAAAATCAATTAGTGAAGCTGGAAAAAAAAAACAACCTTGAGAGTTCTCTCAAGACTCGTGTGAAAACAACAAATATTTGAAAATAATGAGAGAAAAGATAAGAAATAAGGAGTCCAACAGATGTAAGTATGCAAAATAGGAATTCCAGAGCAGGAAATGAAACCAGAAGAATGCAATTAAAAATTAAATGACAGAAATTTTTGAGCTAAAGAAATATTTGTTTGAAGCTTTAAAAAGGTTTACTAAGACTTCCTTGGTGGCCCAGTGGATAAGCATTCATCTGTCAGTGCAGGGGACACAGGCTCCACCTCTGCTCCAGGAAGAGTCCCCGTGCTGGGAAATAACTAAGCCTATGTGCCCCAACTTCTGAAGCCACGTTCTGGAGCCCAGGATCCACAGCTACTGTAGCCTCTGTGCTGCACCTACTGAAACCTGCATGCCTAGAGCCTGTGCTCTGCAACAAGAGAAGCCACTGCATGAAAAGTCCACTCACCCCAACGAAGAGCAGCCCCCACTCACCACCGCTAGAGAAAGCCCGCATGCAGCAACGAAGACCCAGGGCAACCAAAATAATAAATAATCTTTTAAAAAGGCTCACTAAAAACAAATGAAACACATGCCTAGGTATACTCAGGCAAAATTCTTGAATATTAAAGACAAAACAAGCTTTTTGCATGAATTGAAGCTTTTATTTATTTATTTATTTTTTATTAGTTGGAGACTAATTACTTTACAATATTGTAGTGGTTTTTGTCATACATTGACATGAATCAGCCATGGATTTACATGTATTCCCCATCCCGATCCCCCTCCCACCTCCCTCTCTACCCGATCCTTCTGGGTTTTCCCAGTGCACCAGGTCTGAGCACTTGTCTCATGCATCCAACCTGGGCTGGTGATCTGTTTCACCCTAGATATTATACATGTTTTGATGCTGATCTCTCGAAACATCCCACCCTCGCCTTCTCTCACAGAGTCCTATTTTTTATTTTTTTGAATTGAAGCTTTTAAAACACAGAAAAGTATACATTCTAGAGAAGAACGCAAATCAAGCTGTTCTCTCTAAAGCTAAATGCCAATTATCAATGTTTACAGAACTTTGAGGATGGGTCAAAATTAAGAATTCAAGAATAGTAAAGACATAGCTTAAAAGAGTTAAAACTGAACAATAAAAGCATGGTTTTGAAGCATTCTGCAAATGTAAAAATATAATTCTTTAAGGAGAGGATTGATGTTGTAAACCACAACAGTAATAGGTTAATGAAAGATAGCATAAAAGCACTATGTTTTTTTCTTTTCGGGGATGAGATTAATATTTTATATTGCAGTATAGTTGATGCACGATACTATGTAAGTTACAGGTATGTAAGCTACAGGTATACAGGTATACACTGCACTGACTCACAATCTTAAAGCTTATACTCCATCTTTAGTTATAAAATATTGCCTGTGTTCCACATGTTGTCCAATATATCCTTGTAGTTTATTTTATACCTAATAGTTTGTACCTCTTGGTCCCCCTCACCACTTTTCTCCCTAAACTGGTAACCACTAGTTTGTTCTTTGTATCTGTAAGTCCGCTTCTTTCTCATTATAGTCATTAGCCTGTTCTACTTTAGATTCCATATATAAGTGATAGCATTCAGTCAGTCTCTCTCTGACTTATTTCATTTAGCATAATGCCCTCCAAGTCCATCCATATTGCTGCAAATGGCAAAATTTCATTCTTTCTTATGACCAAGTAGCATTTCATTGTATATATAAACCGCTTCTTCTTCTTCCTTTTTTAAGAGACAAAATCTGTTCCTGTCGAGCACCATGCATCACCTGGAAGCCACGCACTGTGAGGAGCGTGAGGCTGAGGTTCAGAGGATGAGAATACAGCACCCAAAAATACATCAGACCAGTGAGTCCTGCCAGGTGGAGAGGAGATCTCTGGGACTCACAGGGGTATCAGTGGAGGGTAGCACATCCCCTGATGTGAACTGCAGGGAGACCACAAGGCGTGCCAGGCCACCACAGCCACTGCCAGACCTCTCTGCTGGCTCCTGGCCTCCGATCACCGTGGGTTCCCGTGGGCGGTGCCCGGGTCGGTCCGCAGTCTCTTCTCCAGCACCGGGAACTCTTGGGACATGGATGGCCGTGCTGTGGTCAGCTGCTCAGTCGTGTCTGACTCTTTGAGACCCCATGGACTGTAGCTCGCCAGGCTACTCTGTCCATGGGGATTCTCCAGGCAAGAATACTGGAGGGGGTCGCCATGCCCTCCTCCAGGGGATCTTCTCAACCCAAGGATCGAACCCAGGTCTCCCGCACTGCAGGCAGACTCTTCACCCTCGGAGCCACCAGAGAAGCCCTGGGACATGGATTATTTCTTCCAAATTCAGTAAAATACACATTGCAGTAAGAGCTCTACCGAGAATGGCTCTGTACTCTGGGAAGCTTCACAGCGTCTAAGCAGGGCCGACATTCGTGGGAGCAGCTAGGAGAATTCGCCTCCAATCACAGTCTGTAGCGGGGTTCTGAGTGCCAATCTGTGAACTGCCGCTGAGCACATCCTTAGCGACACCCGTGCAAGGACTAACTCTGAAGGGGAAAAGCAAGCTCAAGCCTCAATGCTGAGTTCATTACAACTTCTCGAGAATCTCATCAACAGCTCATGCAGTATAGTTTCAAAAAATAAACATGTTAAGGTAAGCAGATAACTCTTTAGAACCCCAAATATATTTTCTGGCTATATTTATGTGCAACTCTCTGTCTGCAATGGGTGGTCTGGAAGACGCTCTTCATCAGGACAATGTGGTCACAGGACTCGGATGGCCCAGCCAGACTGAGGGGAGCTGAGGACTCGGGAGGAGGCTCTCTTCTGGTTGGAGACCAACTTCTAAGGCATATTCCAGGGCCCTGCAGTCCTCTCCCTGTATCCTCCGGTGTAGCGCTTCGTGTAGTCTTCCCCTTTATTCTGGAAGACCTCCTTGTCCCCCAAATGATGTACTGCAGCTTCTATATCCAGTGGATCACCAAAATTCAAAGCGTCAGTAAACAAAGAGTTTAGTCCCCAAACAACATCCTTCAGCATCCTTCTGGGGGCCCAGTCAGTGCCCTCAGACGTATCTCACGTTTCCCAGTGGAGTTGGGGTTGCCAGACTTGGGTCAAGCAGTTCACTTTGGGAGGCACCGTGTTGTATGCATCGAAAACCTCAGCTTCAAACTGAAAATTTCCAACCTGTTAGTAACCCTTATCTGGGGTGAGAGCTGTAAAGAATGCAGCTTTCTTGGGTCAGAAAAATGCACTTTACACTTATAAGGTAAATCAGCTTCAAGTTCTGCAGGCTCTTGAACACACAGCCTGTCTGTCACAGAAACCCCCGAGTGGAGTCAGAGGCTGTGGCTGACTCCCAGGACCTTAGAGACTGTCCTCGCGCTTCAGGTTGCTTGCCAGCATCAGCATCACTGCTGTGTTTATCCTGGCCCTCTGAGACAGGCAAGGCAGGCCAGGGCCAGCCCCATGGTGGGCAGGTGACGTTGAGGGTCAGCCCCTCACCTGTACCACATCTTCTTTATCCTTTCATCTGTTGACAGACTTAGGTTGTTTTCATATCTTGGCAGTTATAAATAATGCTGCTGTGAACATCGGAGTGCATTTGTCTTTTTGAACTAGTGGTTTTTTTTTTTTTTGATATACACCCAGGAGTGGAATGGCTGGATCATATGGTAATTCTATTTTTATTTTTTTTAGTAATCTCCTTACTGTTTTCCACAGTGGCTGCACCAAAGTACATTCCTGCCAATAGTGTAACAAGGCTCCCTTTTTCCCATGTCCTTGCCAACATTTGTTATTTCTGTTCTTTTGGATGATAGCCATTCTGACAGGTGTGAGGTGATATCTCATTGAGGTTTTGATTTGCATTTCCTAGATGATTACTGAAGGTGAGCATCTTTTCATGTGCCTATTAGCCACCTGCATTTCCTCTTTGGAAAATGTCTATTCAGTTCTACTGCTCATTTTTCAACTGAGGTTTTTTTTTTTTTAATATTGAGTTATATGAGCTGTTGGATATTAACCCTTATCAGTCATACGATTTGCAAATATTTTCTCCCATTCAGTAGGTTGTCTTTTTGCTTTGTCAATGTTTTTTTGTTCTTGATACTAATATATATAATCTGTATATTCAAAAACCTGAGCGTTAGCAGAATTTTTTCACCTTTTCTGGTGTATAGAATGTATGTCTTCTGTTTTAGTTATCCATTGCTGCTTAACAAACCACCCCAAAGCTTAGTGGCTTGAAGCAACAACCAGTATTTGTTTTGCTTGTGTATCTGCAACTTAAGCAGGACTCAGTAAAACCAGCTCACCTATGCTCCATGCAGTGTTTGCTGGGGCAACTCAACGGAGTATGGGAAGGGTGGGTTAGAGGATCTACTTTCAAGATGATGCACTTGCATGACTGGCAAGCTAGTTTCACCTGCCTGCCAGCCAGGAATTCAGCCGCCAAGGCTTCTTGGGCTTCCTCACGTCATGGTGTCTAGAAACTGAGGCAAGCCTCCAGCGGAACCGGAAGCAGTATTCTCTCTGTGACCTGGTCCTGGGAGTTACAGAGAATCACTTCCGGGCGTGGGCAGAGGGCGCCCCGGCTTACAATGAGGGGACATAGGCACTACCTCCCGATGGTGTGCTGTCACAGTCACGTCATAGGAGCCTATGTGGGATGAGAGATATTGTCGTGGCCGTTTTTTAGAAAATACAATTTCTTAAATTACTAAAGGGGAGAAAGTATTTCAAAATCTCCCTATATAAGGCCTTATTTAACTTTGTAGTTATGAGAAATGGCTAGAATTAGAAAGATTTGAATTTGAATCATCACTGTAGTACTTACTTTCTCTGCATCTATGGACATTTCACTTAGTCTTTTAAAAACTATTTGTTAAAGAGAAATACTGATATACAATGCATAGAGTTTGTACCTGACTCATATTAAATAGTCAATAAATGATCATTTCTAAAAAACAAGGATGACTGGGATATCACTGTTTATATTGTTCCAGAAGTTCTAGCCCAGTGATTTTCAAGTTTAGTTTTGAGAGTGGAACCCTTTTCCCCTCATAACTCTTTTGCAAAGCAATTAGAAAACCAAAAAAAAGCTTAGTTCTTATTTTTGAGGCAAGATTGGGGGTCTGGAGCTCTCCCTGCTGGTTTATTCTATTTCCCATGATGGAGCTGGAGGCATCTCCTCAGATGTTTCAGTCTATATGATAACATGGGAAAGGAAAATAATTGGTATAGTTTGGATAAGCTATGAAGCATTTATCTTCCCCACTCCTGACAATACGATTGTCTATGTAGAAAACTGAGAACAATTTAAAAACTAACGGAACTGACAAAATAATGTATTATACAATTCATATTCATATATATACACATGTGAATATATAGGAGGATCGAAAGAATTCTTATATTAATTCACTCAGCAGATATTTATGTGTGAAAGTGAGAGTTGCTCACTTGTGTCGGACTCTTTGTGACCCCATGGACTACACAGTCCATGGAATTCTCCAGGCCAGAATACTGGAGTGGGTGGCTGTTCCCTTCTTCAGGGGAACTTCCCAACCCAGGGACTGAACCCAGGTCTCCACATTGCAGGCAGATTCTTTACCAGCTGAGCCAGCAGGGAAGCCCTATTTATGTGCAGGTATGTGCTTATAACTGGGGATGCAGTGGTGGAAAGGATGGACAGGTCTCTGCTGTTGGGCTTATGCTCTGATGGAGAAGGCATGTGTTCAACTAACTACAGGTAAATATTTTTGGAGAGTGAATAGCACTTATTTGTTTACTTTTCATTGCTTTTCTACTCTCCTCACTGAGGGAGTAAATTTTGTATAGGAAAAAAGGTAAATGGCTGAGATAACAAATAAAAGAGGCTGAGGAGGAGTCTCTAGAAGGAAGATTTAGGCTGAAATCCAAAAGATAGGAATGAGTGAAGAGTGTCGGGAGAGCAGCTGAGGCAGAGAAAAGAGTGAGGGCCACATTTCTGAGGTGAGGAGACACTTGGTATAACTGGAAACTAAAGAACAGCAGACTGTGGCCCAGTGACTTAAGGGAGGGTGGAGAAGATGGGGATGGAGGCACAGGAAGGGCCAATCAGATGGCAGAGGACTCTACAGGCCAGGGGAAGAAATGTTAATGGTATTTACTGCACCCTGAAGCCGAGGAATGGTTACCAGGAGGCCAGGGGGTCGGGTGGGATCACAGGATGACTGGGCACTTTAATATAGTTCTCTGTGCCTCTGTGTCAGGAGTGGACTCCGGCAGGGAGACCATCAGCAGGTCACTAGGACATCAGGAGAAGTCGTGTGGCTTTGGCGAGGTGAAAAGTGCAGATAGCAAGAAGTGGAAAGATCCCAGCTCACATGTGGGAAGTACAAATGGCAAAAACTTGAAAAATCATACTTTGGTTTTGAAGGAAAGAGAGTAGTATCATTGTAAGGTTTCTTAACTTCCAAAGAAATCTGATCTACCCTCATGGACATGTAATCCTAGTGAGAGAGTGAGCAGAGAGGACCTGAATAAAACCTTTTCCAGGTGGAAATGGTCTAAATTAAGTTGGTAGAAGTTATGAAGAACATGGTCTACAATCCCAGTCAGGCTTTAGATTCCAAACTTGAGTGTCTACTCTGAGGGAAGTTTCAAGGCACCAGTTTTTATGCCGATTAATATGAGAGTGTGGCTTTTCAGTCTGGGGATCACAACTGAAGTGAAACCCTAGACTTGGCCTGAAACATCCCCTGTGGTGATTAGTCAGGCCAACGGAAGGGACTTTGTAATACAATACTTCCAACTAGTCTCTGAATTCCCTTACTGGAAGGAAGATGGCACGTAAGTTTATTCTCTGATCCCTTTCAGGAGTCAAACAGATCTAGTTTTTTGAACTATCACTTACATTTAATAAAGTTCACATAAGTTATTTATTTTAACAAGCAAAACTATAAACTCCCTTTCCTAGCAGCTGATTTGTGTACATTATGTTTATATTAGCAGGTGGAATACACTAGGGACCCTTGGTCTTCACTGGGTCGGTGACAACGTGATTTGACAAACTGGATAATCGAGTTGTTATTCAAGGTATTACCTCTTTATACTTCAATTTTCTCATCTATAGCAGTGGTGGACTAGATAATATGTAACATACACAAACTACTTTCTGTAATAAGTTGTGTTCTTGTGAACAGCAAGCTAAAGATAAGAATTTGCATCTCATGCATCTTTGTACCCTATAATAGCTGTTATAGCCATGAAAGCATAAAATCTCATGTTGCTGTTCTTGTTTAGTTACTCAGTTATGTCTGACCCATTGCAACCCCATGGACTGTAGCCCACTAGCCTCCTCTGTCCATGGGATTCTCCAGGCAAGAATACTGGAGTGGGTAGCCATTCCCTCCAGGGGATCAGTACTTAAGGAGAATTCTTATTTATTTATTATTGAATTTTATTATTTTATCTTTTAATGTAGCCACTTCGATAAATATTGATCAATAAACATCTATAAAAAATGAGTATGCAAATAAGTAAAAGAATAAACTAAGGGTGATATCTAAATTCTTCTTCAGTATTAAATTTTATAGTTTTACAGCTATGATTCATTACAGTCTTTTAGGCATAAAAATGCTTGCAGATCTAATTGGACTAGAAGTTATGTTCTCTGCTTCACATCTATAGATCCCATATCAGTAACGAGTGACCTAGAGACGAGAAATAGGTTCTAGAATTGAACAGAACTGGCTCCAAACCTCAGCTCTGCCTCTGACCTACTCATGTGAACTTGGACAAGTTTCTTTATTTTTCTAAACTTCAGTTTCTTCATGTAAAATCTGGAGAGTGTAATAGATTTTAAAACTGGTATTGTAAAGATTAAACAAAAACCCTTAACACAGTTTCTGTTACAACAGGTATTCAGCAGACTTAATCTACTCTTAACCAATGAACAGATTACTACGATAGGAGCTCTGGAGCCTGACAACAGGCTCATCACTGTACTTGGCTACTTCTTTGCCCTAGCAAGATAAAACTCTTGAGTATTTGAGTAGGAGCAGACATTCAACGTTACAAGTTGAATAGAATAAAACAAATTTGATTTGGATGGCCTTTGAAACAGATTAACATCAGCTCAGCTATAGAAGTTAGAATTAACCACTGAGAAACCTGTATGCAGGTCAAGAAGCAACAGTAAGAACCTTATATGAAACAACTGACTGGTTAAAAATTGTGAAAGGAGTATGACAAGCCTGTTCATTGTCACCCTGTTTATTTAACTTATATGCAGAGCACATCTTGTGAAATGCCGGACTGGATGAGTTACAAGCTGGAATCAAGATCGCTAGAGAAATATCAGCAGCCTCAGATATGCAGATGATACCACTCTAATGGCAGAAAGAGAAGAACTAAAGAGCCTCTTGATGAGGGTGAAAGAGGAGAGTGAAAAATCCAGCTTAAAACTCAGTATTAAAAAAAATAAGATCTTGGCATCAGATCCCATTACTTCATGGCAAATAGAAGGGGAAAAAGTGGAAGAAGTGACAGATTTCCTCTTCCTGGGCTCTAAACTCACTGCAGATGCTGACTGCAGCCATGAAATTAGAAGCCCATTGCTTCTTGGCAGGAAAACTATGAAAAACCTAGACACTGTATTAAAAAGCAAAGACATCACTTTGCCAACAAAGGTCCATATAGTCAAGGCTATGATTTTTTCTGGTAGTCATGTACGGATGTGAGTTGGACCATATAGAAGGCAGAGTGCCTTCAAAGGAATTCAAAAGAATTGGTGCTTTTGAACTCTGGCACTTGAGAAGAACCTTGAGAGTCCCTTGGACAGCAAGGAAATCAAGCCAGTCAATCCTAAAGGAAATCAACCTTGACTACTCACTGGAAGGAGTGATGCTGAAGCTGAAGTTCCAATACTTTGGCCATCTGATGCAACCAGCTGACTCACTGGAAGAGACCCTGATGCTGGGAAAGATTGAAAGGAGAAGGAGAAGAGGGCAATATAGGATGAGCTGGTTGGATGGCATCACTGATTCAATGGGCGTGACCTTGGTCAAACTCTGGGAGATGGTGAGGGACTGGGAGGCCTGGCTTGCCACAGTCCATAGAGTTGCAAAGAGTTGGACATGACTTGGTGACTGAACACACTCTGAGGTAACATGCTTCATAAGTGTTTACTTTCACTTTACAGAATGCTTTCATTTGTATTATTATATTTATATTACTGTTATGTAATCAAGTTTAAAAAATTGAAGTGACTTGCCTGATTCTTAAAGACTAGAATCCAGATTTTTAAATTGCAAAGCTAGTTTTCATGACCATGACTCTGTCTTGGAAATCCACAAACCAAATTAGTACTGTGAAAAATGTCCCAAGGAAAGTAGTTCTGATCTTTACACAGATGTTTTTGTCTATGATATAATACATTTCATTAACTTTTCAGTTGCTTGGTGCCTAATACCTTTTATTAGTGAATAAGAACACATATTCCTTTAGTCTCCCACCTAAAAATAAAACCAAGAACACTGATCAATCACAATAGGTAAAGGCTAACTTTGTTCCCTGTGCATAGTTAGGCATTGGTGAACATTCATTATTCATTCATTTTTCATAGTATCTCAGAATGGTGTTTTTCTTTTTCTTCTGCTATTATTAATGACAATTATAGTATCATAACTTTATTGGAATTATTTCTTTTATTTGTTTAAATTGCACAAATTTCAAATATACAGAAGTGTTCAGTTCAGTTCAGTTGCTCAATCATGTCCAACTCTTTGAAACTGCATGGACTGCAGCACACCAGGCTTCCCTGTCCATCACCAACTCCTGGAGCTTGCTCAAACTCATGTCTATTGAGTCAGTGATGGCATCCAACCATCCCATCCTCTGTTATCCCCTTGTCTTCCTGCCTTCAATCTTTCCCAGCATCAGGGTCTTTTCTAAGGAGTCAGCTTTTCGCATCAGGTGGCCAATGTATTGGAGCTTCAGCTTCAGCATCAGTCCTTCCAATGATTTTTCAGGACTGATTTCCTTTAGGATTGACTGGTTTGAGCTCCTTGCAGTCCAAGGGAATCTCAAGTTCTCCAACACCACAGTTCAAAATCATCAGTTCTTCTCCTTTCTTTATTGTCTTCATATGGTCTTCATCAGCTTTCTTTATGGTCCAACTCTCACATCCATGCATGATTACTGGAAAAACCAATAATGGAAAAACCATAGCTTTGACCAGATGGACATTTGTTGGCAAAGTAATGTCTCTGCTTTTAATATGCTGTCTAGGTTTGTCATAGCTTTTTTCCAAGGAGCAAGTGTCTTTTTAATTTCGTGGCTACAGTCACCATCTGCAGTGATTTTGGAGCCCAAGAAAAGAAAGTCTGTCACTGTTTCCATTGTTTCCCCATCTATTTGCCATGAAGTGATGGGACCGGATGTCATGATCTTCATTTTTTGAATGTTGAGTTTTAAGCCAACTTTTCCACTCTCCTCTTTTACTTTTATCAAGAGGCTGTTCAGTTCCTCTTCACTTTCTGCCACAAGGGTGGTATCATCTGATATCTGAGGTTATTGATATTTCAGCAGGCAGTCTTGATTCCAGTTTGTGCTTCATTCATCCCAGAATTTCACAAGATGTATTCTGCATATAAGTTAAGTAATCAGGATGGCAATATAAAGTCTTGAAGTATTCCTTTCCCAATTTGGAACCAGTCTGTTGTTTCATGTTTGGTTCTAACTGTTGCTTTTTGACCTGCATACAGATTTCTCAGGAGGCAGGTAAGGTGGTCTGGTATTCCCATCTCTTTCAGAATTTTCCACAGTTTGTTGTGATCCACACAGTCAAAGGCTTTAGTGTAGTCAATGAAGCAGAAATAGATATTTTTTCTGGAACTCTCTTGCTTTTTCTATGATCCAATAGATGTTGGCAATTTTATCTCTGGTTCCTCTGCCTTTTCTAAATCATGCTTGAACATTTGGAAGTACTCAATTCATGTATTGTTGATTCTTCACATATGTGAAGTTCTCAATTCACGCACCTAGCTTAGAGAATTTTGAGAATTACTGTTAAGTGTAGAGGATAACATTCTTGAATCCATCATCCAGCATACATATTAATATTGTTCCTTATTTGCCTCATAATTTTTTAAAGAAATAAAATGTTACAGTTATTGTTGAAGTTAACAGTATCCTTCTCATTCACATTCACAGTTTTCAGGGCAAATTTATGGTCTGTAAACACTATTAAGTATCTTACTGTTTACATCCTTCTATAACTTGTTATTTATTCATCAGTATTTTCATGATTTGTCCATGATTTACAGATTTTTTCCCTTAATTTAAAAAGATATATAATGAATAAACCACAATTTATTTATTGATTTTCTGGTTGGTAGATCGTCATTATGTTTTATCAACATTTTTTTTTCTTTTTGCCATTAAAACAATGTGAATTTTTTATGCAATATTAACAGTTCTCTCAAGTATACTACCACTCCAGTACTCTTGCCTGGAAAATCCCATAGACGGAGGAGCCTGGAAGGCTGCGGTCCATGGGGTCACTGAAGGTTGGACACGACTGAGCGACTTCACTTTCACTTTCCACTTTCATGCATTGGAGAAGGAAATGGCAACCCACTCCAGTGTTCTTGTCTGGAGAATCCCAGGGATGGGGGAGCCTTGTGGGCTGCCATCTATGGGGTCGCACAGAGTTGGACATGACTGAAGTGACTTAGCCCTAGCAGTAGCAGCAAGTATACTAATAGGAATGCAACTGCTGGACATACAGTATGTGTAATCCTCACATTTAATTGACCTTTTCAATTTGTGTTTCATACTATCAGTTACATTTTAACCAGAACACTTTGTCAGAGCTATCGTTTCCCTCTATATTCACCACCTAATTTTTTAGTTTTTGACAGTTTAATGTAAACTATTAATGATGTACTTTATTTTGCATTTCTCCAGTTGCTATGGAAACTTAGCCGCTTTTAATGTGTCCTTATGCTGTGTGGGTTTTCTCCCTGTTCACATTTCCAATTTTGTTATTTCGGTTTTTTTCACTGATTCCTAGTTCTGCATATATTATCAATATTGATCCTTGATTGGCTTTGTGAGTAACAAATGTCTTCTACCAATTTATATGTTGGGTTTTGATTTATGTGTAGTATACAACTGAACAGGAGTTCCTGTGTTTTAATGTAAACAATAGTCAGTCAAGAGTAAGTGCAGGAAAGAAGAAGTTTCTATTTATTTTAAGCACAAAGGAATTTGATGCAGGGGATTAACTGCTGGTTAAGTCCCTAGAATAAGTGTGTGTTTGTTTTGTTTTGTTTTCAAATATATGGGGTGGGGGTGGGAAGAGATGGGCTACTTTTGTTTCCTTTTTCTTCCCTTCTTTTGTCTTTTACATTGTCACCAGAGAATGATATAGAGTGTTTCCATTTGGTTGAAAATATCCTTTGTGACTTAGGGAATCATCAACTTTAATGAATATTTTATGAGAGTTTGTAAGTAATGTGTGTTCTATTTATTGGCTATGAGGTTCTATAAATACCCTTTATATCAAGTATATAAACTGTATGCTCAAGCCTTTCATATCTTTACAAATTTTTTGTCTATTTGATCAGTCTGTTTCCTAGAAAAGAAAGAGCCTTTAGAATGTCCCACTGTGATTGTGAGGTTGCCAATTTCTCCTCGTACAGTGGCCCTTCATATCCATGAGTTTCCTTGATTTCAATTAACCTCACATTGAAAACATAAAAAAATTCCAGAAAGTATCAAAAAGAAAAAATTGAAAATGCTAAACACAGGCAGCTCTTTCTGTAGCATTTACATCGTATTAGGCATTACAAGTAAACTAAAGATAACTTAAGGTATATGTGTGGATGTGCATAGGTTATACGCAAATAGTATACCATTTCATGTAAGGGATGTGGGTATCTGCGGGTTTTGGTATCTTTAAGGGTCCTAGACTCAATCCCCCAGATACTGAGGGAAGACTGTACTGGTGACATTTTCCCCTTATGTATTTGAGATTATACTGTGAAATGAATATAAATTTAGGCATTCAGAACTTCTGAAAAGTTCTGTCCTTTAACTTTTAACTCATGAACTTCTTTTTTTCTTGCCTTAAAGCCTGTTTTGTCTGATATTTTTATAGCCACATCAGTTTTCTTTAGTTTGAGGCTAACATGTATTTTTTTTCATAACATTACCTCTACATCTTCTGTGTAATTTATTTTAGTTATATCTCACATAAACATACAGATGGGTTTTCTCAAAATTTGTATTTTGAATAATTTCATGTATATAAAATATTTGAAGGAATAGAATAAGAAATATCACTACCTTTACCTAAATTTATCAGTTGTTTTTATCACCTTTACATTTTATTTATAGTTACACAATTTTAACAAAAGTTGCAATTATATGCTACTTTACTCTGAATTGAATGATTTATACAATATGTCACATATTGCATTATATTTATAATATGATATATATATTACACATACATCTGCACATGAACTCATCACTTCAGTTCAGTTCAGTCGCTCAGTTGTGTCTGACTCTTTGCGACCGCATGGACTGCAGCACGCCAGGCTTCCCTGTCCATCACCAACTCTTTACTCAAATTCATGTACATTGAGTTGGTGACGCCATCCAACCATTTTAGCCTCTGTCGTTCCCTTCTCTTCTCGCCTTCAATCTTTCCCAGCATCAGTGTCTTTTCAAATGAGTCAGTTCTTCCAATCAGGTGGCCAAAGTATTGGGGTTTCAGCTTCAACATCAGTCCTTCCAGTGAACATTCAGTACTGATTTCCTTTAGGATGGACTGGTTGGATCTCCGTGCAGTCCAGGGGATACTCAAGAGTCTTCTCCAACATCACAGCTCAAAAGCATCAATTCTTTGGCACTTAGCATTCTTTATAGTACAACTCTTACATCCATACATGACTACTGGAAAAACCATAGCCTTGACTAGATGGACCTTCATCAGCAAAGCAATGTCTCTGCTTTTTAATGTGCTATCTAGGTTGGTCATAACTTTTCTTCCAAGGAGCAAGCATCTTTTAATTTCATGGCTGCAGTCACCATCTGCAGTGATTTTGGAGCCCAAAAAGATAAAATCTGCCACCGTTTCTACTGTTTCCCCATCTATTTGCCATGAAGTGATGGGACTGGATGCCATGATCTTAGTTTTCTGAATGTTGAGCTTTAAGCCAACTTTTTCACTCTCCTCTTTCACTTTCATCAAGAGGCTCTTTAGTTCTTCTTCACTTTCTGCCATAAGGGTGATGTCATCTGCATATCTGAGGTTATTGATATTTCTCCCAGCAATCTTGATTCCAACTTGTGCTTCCTCCAGCCCAGCGTTTCTCATGATGTACTCTGCATATAAGTTAAATAAGCAGGATGACAGTTTACAGCCTTAACATACTGCTTTTCCTATCTGGAACCAGTCTGTTGTTCCATGTTCAGTTCTAACTGTTGCTTCCTGACCTGCAAACAGATTTCTCAAGAGGCAGGTCAGATGTTCTGGTATTCCCATCTCTTTCAGAATTTTCCACAGTTTATTGTGATCCACACAGTCAAAGGTTTTGGCATAGTCAATAAAGCAGAAGCAGATGTTTTTCTGGAACTCTCTTGCTTTTTCGATGATCCAGCGGATGTTGGCAATTTGATCTCTGGTTCCTCTGCCTTTTCTAAAACCAGCTTGAACATCTGGAAGTTCACGGTTCACGTATTGTTGAAGCCTGGCTTGGAGAATTTTGAGCATTACTTTGCTAGCATGTGAGATGAGTGCAGTTGTGAAGTTTGAGCATTCTTTGGCATTGCCTTTCTTAGGGATTGTAATGAACTCATACATATATATTAATCATTTAAAAGTGTATTGCATGTATACCCATGGCTGATTCATGTCATTATATGGCAAAAACCACTACAATATTGTAAATTAATTAGCCTCCAATTAAAATTAATTAATTAATTAAGAAAAGTGTATTGCTGAGTAGTAATTCATCAGTGGATATACCACAATTTGTTTTTATCAATTCACCCATTGAAGGACATTGTAATTGCTTCCAGTTTTTGGCTATTACAACTTAAGATGCTATGAACATTTACATCAATATGAGCAATGGTAGTTTTTTCTCTTGGAGAAATATCTGGGGATGGAATGGTTAGATTATATGATAGGTTGTATGTTTAACTATTTTTTTAAATTTATTTTAATTGGAGGCTAATTACAATATTGTAATGGTTTTTGCCATACATTGACATGGATCAGCCACGGGTGTACATGTGTCCCCCATCCTGAACCTCCCTCCCATCTCCCTCCCATCCCATCCCTCAGGGTCATCCCAGTGCACCAGCCCTGAGCACCCTGTCTCATGCATCAAACCTGGACTGGTGATCTGTTTCACATATGGTAATATACATGTTTCAATGCTATTCTCTCAAATCATCCCACCCTCGCCTTCTCCCACAGAGTCCAAAAGACTGTTCTTTATATCTGTGTCTCTTTTGCTGTCTCACATATAAGGTCATCATTACCATCTTTCTAAATTCCATATGTATGTGTTAATACACTGTATTGGTGTTTTTCTTTCTGACTTACTTCACTCAGTATAGTAGTCTCCAGTTTCATCCACCTCATTAGAGCTGATTCAAATGTATTCTTTTTAATAGCTGAGTAATATTCCATTGTGTATATGTACCACAGCTTTCTTATCAATTTGTCTGCCAGTGGACATCTAGGTTGCTTCTATGTCCTAGCTATTGTAAACAGTGCTGCAAAGAACATTGGGGAACATGTGTCTCTTTCAATTCTGGTTTCCTCAGTGTGTATGCCCAGCAGTGGGATTGCTGGGTCATATGGCAGTTCTATTTCCAGCTTTTAGATGAATCTCCACACTTTCTCCATGGTGGCTGTACTAGTTTGCATTCCCACCAACAGTGTAAGAGGGTTCCCTTTTCTCTGCACCCTCTCCAGCGTTTATTGTTTGTAGACTTTTTGATAGTAGCCATTCTGACCGGTGTGAGATGGTACCTCATTCTGATTTTGATTTGCATTTCTCTAATAATGACTGATGGAGAAGGAAATGGCAACCCACTCCAGTGTTCTTGCCTGGAAAATCCCATGGACAGAGGGGCCTGGTGGGCTACAGTCTATGGGGTTGCAAAGAGTTGGACACGACTGAGCAAATAACACACACACACACACACACACACACACTAATGAGTGATGTTGAGCATCTTTTCATGTGTTTGTTAGCCATCTGTATGTCTTCTTTGGAGAAATGTCTGTTTAGTTCTTTGGTCCATTTCTTGATTGAGTCGTTTATTTTTCTGGTATTGAGTTGCATGAACTGCTTGTATATTTTTGAGATTAATTATTTGTCAGTTTCTTTGTTAGCTATTATTTTCTCCCATTCTGAAGGCTGCCTTAACTTTTAAAGAAATTATCAAACAGTTTTCCACAGTGCTTTTTTCATTTCCATTCCCACCAGCAATGCTGGAGAGTTCTATTTCTTTCACATCCTTGCCAACACTTACTTTGGTCAATCTTTTTAATTTTCGCTATCTAAAAGGTGCATATTCATATTTCATATGTGACTTTAATTTATATTCTCCTGATAATGAATGATGTTGAGTATCTTTTCATGTTCTCACTTGCCATTAGTATACATTCTTTGGTGAAATGTTTGTTTAAATCTTTTGCCCATTTTTACTGGCTTCTTCTTTTATTAATGCATTTCAAGAATTTATTCTATTAAATTTAACTTTCACAAGAGACTCAATTAGTTAATATCTCTTATCCACTTCTAAACAAAACCCTGACTTTGCCTCCCCACCCCCACCCCTGCCACTGCCTGCCTTATTTCTGTTTTTTTGCTGTTTGGAATTTTAGTTTCACTTTGTTTCCATGTGTCTGTTTATCTATCTCCCCACCCATCCATCCTAACATCTCCATTCTCTTTTTGTGAAACTCCAGTCAGAACTGTTTTACCTATTCAGTGTGTGCTTCATGTCTCTTAATTAATCTTTCATGTTTTTGTTTTCTTTATGTCTCTGTATTGTATCTCTGTGTTGCTTTCTGGGGAATTTTCTCATATAGTCACCTTCTTATTTCCCTCTTGAACTGTGGCAGGACAACTATGTTACCTTCTCTTTCACACTTCTAATTGTGGAAGTTTCATTTGTAAAAAATAGTTTGGTTCTTTTCCAAATTCATTTATCTTTCTGTTAGTGTTCTATTTCTAGACCTTCTTTTACCTCTAAATGAATTTACATATATTATGAATACATATTCAAGAATTACTCTCATATCGGTCTGTTATCATGGTTCTTTGGTTCTCACAGTTCAGTTGGCTGATCATCTTTTAACTTTCTGACATGGAGAGTTGTTTTCTCAGTTCTTTGTAACTCACTTTTTGTACATGCATCTTCTGTGGGTTTTAGTTTCACTTTGTTTCCATGTGTCTATGTATCTTTTGTGTGTTATCTATATGTGTTGTTTTCTCTTGGGTAATTTCATGTGTCCTAGTTGTGAAAGTGTCACTGACTTTGATTCTGGCAGAATCCCAGGGTTTCAAAGGTCTTTTGTGTTAATTTATCTCCTGTGACTCCCATGCAGTTGCTGGTAATGTAAATTTAAATTCCATCTCTGGCATAGGCTTGGGGTGTGATTTCTCCCAGTTGCCTTTTTGTTTCTTTCTACCTTGGGCTTCGAGGAAAGCATGAGTTTCCTTGAAGACTCCATGGTCTACAGGCAGGGAATTTTCTGGTTTCATAGAATGGAAGTGGCAGCTCTTAGAGGACCAGGCTTTGTGAAGGAGTCCCTGATCCAGATGTCCACCAGCTATGGCCCAGCACCACATCTTTAGGCCACAGTGAGAGGATTAGAACCTAACTCCAGCCCTTAGAACTTTTGTCCTTTTGGATTTTGAAACGTGAAAATGTTAGTCCCTCAGCTGTGTCTGACTCTTTGCAAACCCAGGGACCGTAGCCTGCCAGGCTCCTCTGTCCATGGGATTTCCCAGGCAAGAATACTGGTGTGCGTTGCCATAGCCTTCTCCAGGGGATCTCCCCAACCCAGGGATTGAATCTGGGTCTCCTGCATTGAGGCGGATTCTTTACCATCTGAGCCACCCAGCAGCCCCAAATATATTATTCTTCACTTGCCTTGCTGTTGGAAATTCCTCTAGAAAGTATTTTTCACAAAGGAAACAGGCTGGCCTATTACAACAGACAAGTCCTGTAGAAAAACAGGTCTTTCTGGAACCCCTTCCAAGTCTTTTTCAGACTTTTGCCACAAAATAGAAATTATTTTCTAATATGATTCTTTCCTTCATTATCTGTAATAAAATAAACATTGTTGTAAATCTCAATATACTCAAATATATATACATTCACCTTCTGAATTTAGTAGATAAGCACACTTTTAAACACATGTAATAAATACAATTTAAACTTCCTACCTTATATCTTTCATAATACTATTTATACCCTCATGGTTGTCTTCATTAATCAACTGGTATAAAATATAAAGGAGCCTCATCAACATCCACCTTAAAAATAGAATTCCTTGACAATATATGAAAATACTTGATAGTCTATGGTTTTTGAAGAAATTCCTTTTTCAAACAATTGAAATTTAGTCTAAATATGTTTTTTAATAAAATGACTAAACTTAAAAGGCATTATAGAAACAGTAGTCTCTGATCTTTCATGCATTTTGTGTCAGGAACTACCACATCCCTCTTTCCATCTTCATGAAACAGAACAGAACCAGCACTGAATTGAATAAAGGCATAATTCATTTATGCTGCCAAGTCTCATTTTATTTCTCTTCTTGGAAATGGGCATAAATGTAGAGTTTGCCATCAACTTCAAGTCTTCCTTTCAAGTATAGAAAGAGAAACATTTCAATATAGTAATGTAAGGCAAGTGGAAATTTTTATAAACATTTACTTTGATAGGCACTGTGCAAACATGTTCTATGTTTATCTTATGTGGTTACCTCCTCAATTCTAACTGATGGCACAATTTTACTACCCCATTTTACAGATTAGGAAAGGGTTGCAAGTTTACTGGCATCCATGTGGTGTTATCTGATTTGACATTTAAACTGTCCACTTTATCCAAACCAAAGTACAATGTGGCGGTAAAAAATATAGTAAAACAAAGGGACTTGAGGGAACAAAAACGTCTTTGAGTTATAAAAGATCTAAATTTATACAAGCAGCAGAAATCCTGGATGGACAACATAATACCTTTTTAGATCATCTTTCACCCTCCCGGTGGTGGCACCATACGATTATGGATTAGGTTTCTTTATCTTTTTTTGTATCATGGACCCCTAATTTAGCCTTTTGCGGAATCCCATGGACCTCTTCTCATAATAATCTTTTAAAGTGCATAACAGAGCAAACGGAATATTGCTCTAGCATCTGACCCCTGAGATGTTCAAGCATTTCCACTCTGTCCATCTCACCTCCCACTTCTGCTAAACTGCTCTGAGACCTTCCCTAACCTTCTTCAGAGAAAGTAAAGGAGAGACATGCAAGCAGGTTTGGAAATTATGTTTCTGAGATGGCAGCAGTGTCTTCTTTTTCTCTTCCTGTTGAAAGCCTCCCCATTTCCTAAGCCCTCCACGTTTCCGCAGATCAAGTCCAACCTTTCTCTAGTTCGATTTCCTTACCTTTCTCCGCAGCCCTCCGTCAGCCCAAACCTCCAGGCCTGCCCCTCAAGGCCCCGCCCCTCGAGGCCCCGCCCCCGAGGCGCCTCACGGTCCCGCCCTCCCGAGGCCCCGCCCCCAGCCGCGTCCCGGTCCTTCCCCGGTCCCTGCCAATCGAGCTGGGCCACTCTCTCGTCCCCGCCTCCGAACAAGAGCCCTGCCTGTCCCCGCTCCCCTCCGGGCCCCGGGGCCGCCGCTGCGGAAGGATGGAGCCTGGGGCCGGCGCCTTCTCCGAGGAACAGTTCCGGGAGGCCTGCGCCGAGCTCCAGCGGCCCGCACTCTCCGGGGCCGCCTGGGAGCTGCTGGTGGAGACCCAGGGCATCAGCGTCTACCGGCTGCTGGACCAGGTAGCTGTCCGCCCCTGAAGGACCGCCGGGCGGCCGTCTGCGGGGGTGGGATGGGGGGTGCTCCTGGGGGGTGGGGATGGGAGTGGGAGGTGCTCCCGGGGGGCGGGGGTCTGGGGTGCTCCCTGGGGGTTGGAGGTGGGAGGGTGGGGGTGGAGGTGGGGGGGGGGTGATGCCGGGGGATGGGGGTGGGGGGTGGGGGGCTGCAACCGGAAGTCCGGAACCTGCGGGTCTTCTGGAGCTCAGAGAGCTAGCTCTGGGCTGGGGGTGCCACCAGCTGACTTTGACCTCTACGGGTCGTGGGGAGTGGGCACGTTTTCAGAATTTAGTCCCAGGTCTGAGACCGGACAGGGCCAGTGGATTGTTACAAGTTAATAACAGAGTGAAAACGAGGGTCTGCGGATTCCTAGCCCCACGCACTTGCCTGCAAGGGACCTGAGCCTCGCTCCCGGGTGGGTGCCAGAGGTATCTGTGTGGCGGGGAGTATGTTAAGATTGAGTCTAGGTAGGAAAGCGACTGGGCTCTTCAGAGAGTGGATGTCCAGGGTGGTGTGTGTGGCGTGAGGAGTGTGGCTGAGAAGGGACCTACCGTCGTCTCTAGTCATTTCACTAACTTGCTCCTTTTGAGTGCTGCCCCATTGCTTGCAAACTGCACGGAATAACTTTAGCCTGAAGAAAAAGAGTTTTAAAAGTCTGGGGAGAAGTTAAAGGGTAGGAGGAATGGAGTTGCGGGTGTGCCCGAAGGCCTTGGGAGCCAGGTAACCGGCCAGGTGGAATGATGGCCAGTCATCGGTTGCTCTGTTTGGGAGCTGCTGCATGGTTAAAAGTCACCTTTAGGCAAGGTAAGTGAAGTGCAGGTTTCCTGGCAGAGACCAGAGTATTAAACTGTTAGAGAAGGGAGGAGCTCTGAATGTCTGAGTGTCCCAGGGTCACTGGGTACAACAGGATGAGCAGGAAGCTCCGTGTAGAGCAGGCAGAGTTAATTTCTGAGTGTTATTCAAGCATTTACCTTGCTGCAAAAATGGACATGCTTTCTGAAAAAATCCTTTTATCTTTTGGATAAAATCGTTTCATTTTCCGCACCGGCCTCATCCAGGCATTTGCCAGATGCTGGCAGTTCACTGCTCAGATGTATATGTCTGGCCCCTTCCCCATCCCTTTTTTTCCTTGGCCTTTGTCACCCTGAGTGCCACCCCTTCCTGGAATTGCAGTGATCTTCTGACTCGCTTCTTGGCCTTCCACCCTTTCCCTTCCATCTTGCACACCTGAAATCAAGCACCTGAAAGAGACTGTGATCTCATTGTTCCCCTTCCGCCTCTGTTGATTGCGTAAACAATAATACCTACAGTAATGGCTAACTCATTGCATGCTGTCTTATGCTCCAGGCACGGTTAAGTGCTCTGCAAGCACGGACTTAGTCCTCACATCGGTGCAATATTGTCAGGCACTACATGGACCTTATTACCAGTTTGGAAATGGATATATGGAAAGGTTAGGTTGATGGCTCAAGACTCACACTGGGGTTGGAACTCAGCTTGAGCTCCAGACCTGTGCTATGATACACTCCTCCACTGACTCTGAGAGAGGGCAAGTATGCCAGGTGGGCTGTGCTCAGGGGACTAGGCTGGTCCAGGGCCCATGACTCCTCCACACCGGTCCTGTCCTCCCGTCAGCCCTGACCACTCCCCTCACATCCCTTGAAGGGCTTGTGCTGGTTTGCTTTTGTGCCTTTTATCCCACAACAGCCACTGCCTGAGCTGAGACAGAGTGTCTGGCTTTGTATTGTTCCATTGTATATTGATATGGAGCAGGGCCCACCTCCCTCCTGGGGGAGGATGGGTATTCAGAACTGTTCCTATCCCTATGAACCATAATATAAGTCTTATTTCCCCCTGTCCCGGGTCTGAGGGCAGTCATAGTACATTGATATAAGTTACAAGTCTTTCCAGAGAACTCCCATAAGTTGGAGGCCATACAGTTCCCATAGGTGTGCCCTTGAGCCTCAGCAGCTAGGCTGGGGGCCACTGCCCATGGCCTCCTTGATCTGCATGTGCATTCAGTGTCTAGAGACCCTGACTATTCAGACTATTGCCCAGGCCATTGCAGGTCAGGTTTTTCTTTGCAATTGTTATCATATGGCTTTTTAAATTCCTCCGAGTGGACTTGTTTGGGGCCCGTTAATGTTAGCGGACTAGCAGGGGGTCTTATTGATCCACCTGACTTTTGATGGTGTTGCATTAAGACCTTACTTCAGTCCCATCAATAGACACATTATTCATCTTATTTCTTAATAACCATCTACAGATTTCCACCCTGCTGGAATGAGTCTCTTGATCTGCCTGTCTCTCCCTGTTTCTTGTTAATGTGAAACCCATAAGCAGAAGCTGAAACAGGTAATCCGATAAGGCTTCTTGATATGCTTGATTTTGTTGCAGTAAGGTTACATTTGGTACCCATACAAAAGTAACCCTTTTCATCAAAATTCTTGCTAAATCTTTGTTGAGTAAGGGACATGTTCAATGGATGAATGTCCTGATTATGATAAAGGCAGTCCACCATGGCTTGCATACAAATCATATTAGCTGTTTCATCAGGGGTGTACCATTTGGAATTTATGGAATAAGAAGAGTCAGACAGTCCTCCTTCTCAGACTTTTCAGTGACTTTTATCCAGTTGAACCAGGCTGACTGTTCCACAGGGAATAACCTGCTGTGAGTCTGAATCAGGGAGGTGTGATCATGATCTAAAAATGATGCTGTAACAAAGTTACTATCACATGATTTGAAAAGACTGACATAAGCATAGAGGTACTTGAAAGAGTTTGCAGTGTAACAGATCAATTGTATTTTAAAATAAAAAAGATTGTGGCTTCCTTTTAGTAGACACAAATAATTCTGAATCTTGTTCTTGAACAAATGGCTACTTTTGATATACACCTTTTGATACTTTCCCATTTTCTCTTTTGCTATTAAATCACAGAATTTTAGACTTAGAAAGTCTCTTTGAAACCATTCTGTCCAATTACCATCCCCCTTTCTTCTTTTTTCCTGCTTTCTTTGCCTGCTCTGTTTCTTGTTCTCAACCTTCTTTTTCTCTCCCAAAGTTATAGTGCTAACTTATCTTTACATGGCCCCTTAGTAATACACATTTTGTAATACAAAATGCTATTACACACAAGTTTTCATTTATCCCTCTCAACAAATATAGAAGATAGGTAGAGACAGGTTTATTTTCCTATTTTATGGATGGTGGTAAGACCCAGAGCTAGCCACACAAGACCTCATAGCTAGTAACTAGACATGAACCAGGGCACTTTGATAAACTCAGTACCAAATATATAGCTTGCTTCAATTCAGAACTACATTCTTTTTCTGCAAGCTAAGCAAAGCTAAACCAGTCAATCCTGAAGGAAATCAGTCCTGAATATTCATTGGAAGGACTGATGCTGAAGCTGAAATTTCAATACTTGGGCCACCTGGTGCGAAGAACTGACTCCTTGGAAAAGACCCTGGTGCTGGGAAAGATTGAAGGCGGGAGGAGAAGGGGAAGACAGAGGATGAGATGGTTGGATGGCATCACCGAGTCGATGGACATGAGTTTGAGTAAGCTCGGGGAGTGGTGATGGACGAGGAGGCCTGGTGTGCTGCAGTCCATGGGGTCACAGAAAGTAGGACACGACTGAGCGACTGCACTGAACTGAAAGCAAAGCTAGTGCAACACTGCTATGTGCTATGCTATTCTATGTGGTGCTGTGGGAAAGAGCATGGATTTTGGAGGCAGAGAGTCTTGGGTTACAATCTCTGCTCTGTTCCACTATCATTCATTTATTTGGCAGATATTCAGTGCATGCCTCCCACGTGGTCCTGCCTTGACAGACACTGCAGAAGCAGGGAGCAGGAAGTTGGAGCTGCTGGTTCAGTGAATGAGCTTCTTGAACAATAAACAGTATTCCCTGATGATAATAAACATAGTATATAATTAAATGGCAGCTAAAAATGCTACAAAGAAAGTAAAGTGTGATGAAGGGATACAGAGATGTTATGGGGAGGTGGGGATGTCCAGGGGTGATGTGATGTGCTTTAGATATAGGGAATCTGGAAAAACCCTCTTCCAGAGGTAACAATTGAGTGGAGATATAAATGAAATAAGAGATTGCGTCCTGCAAATATCAGAGGAGAAATGGACCAGAGAGTGTTCCTCAAAGCTCAAGCACATTAGAATTGCCGGGGGAGCTCTAAGGACATCTCTCAGCCCTACTAGAGCCCCATATTGAATGGAGTTGAAGTGGAGCTTGGATGGTCCTTTTGAAAAGTTCCCGTTTCACATAGAGGCTGATTATTCTGTCCTGTCTACTTTGGTGTGTTTGAAATGTTTCAAAATAAAATATGTTTTTGTTGCTTCTTTTTGTTTTTTAATGTGAAAGCTTCCCAAGAGATTTTAATGAGCGTGCTGTGTTATAAACCATTGCAGTAGAGGGAACACTTAGTGCTAAGTTCCAGAGCCAGGCTGACCGTCCCTCATTTTCCAGGAAGAGCCAGAAGAGCCAGAAGGACGCAGGAGGACCACAGTGAGCCTGGTGTTGGAGAGTGGCCAGGAGTCAGGCCCCACTCACTACATGGGGGATGTTGGCTGGCTGCTATTTCATTTTAAAATCTCAGCTTCCTCATTTGCAAAGCAAGTATAATTCTTGCTTTTTAGGATCATTGGCTTCTTACAAACATTGAATGAAATGATACATGGCGGAGTGATTCTTGACCTTGGGCACACACTAGGCTCATCTGCAAAGCCTGTTAAAATTCACAGTTAATATCCTAGTCCATTTCAGATTCAGTGCATCGGGGTGGGACTTGAGAGTTGGCTTTACATTTCTTTACTTCTCCTCCTTCTTCTTTTTAAAATTTTATTTTTAACAAATGGCCAGGTGATACGGATGCCCCATGGATTATACTCTGAGAACCATTGGTGTTTGGGGAGCTTCTCACATGGTGCCCAAGATGCACCATCCCACGTGGTGACGCTGAGGCAGGAGAGGGAAGAGTGAAAAGGAAGAATATCTTACGGTGAAAGTAATGTCCACTCTAAGACTAACTCTTCCTGGTTTTTGAATTGGTGGCCACTTGGGAGTGGATGTGGTCCCCTGGAGAGAAGGGTCATCGTGGTCACTTGCAAAAGCTTTCCCAGAGATCTGCAGTCAGGTGTCCCTGGAGCTTTAGGCTGGATCCTATGCCAGTAGACACTGTGATCTGCCAGTAGATGGTGTGAAACTGGCATGCAGAGGCTCATGTCATTGATTTAGACCAAGAAAATATTGGTCTGGAAAGATCTGACCGAGGGCTTGACTTCTTACGATTTGAAACCAAGTGCCCGGCACTGCGAGAAGCAGCCACCTTTGTCCTTCGAAAGGTCTTCTCATCAGTGAGTTTTGTGAAGAGCAGACAGTGCCTTCCCAGGGACTGTTCTACCCTGTGCTGTTGGCCTGCTGAACTACTGAGAGCCTGGCGTGACCGGGAAAACTAGGTCCAGCCATGCTGCGTCGAGAGATACCGTGGCCTTTTGGAAGGAAGCAGAGATTAAACTGCTATGGAAACAAATATACCTCAATGGGTGAGAAGCTCCCACTCTGATTTCCCAGATGGGATCATAATCCGACTGGCATCATGGACCTCTTCACTTCTGGATGACAGGACTGTTCTCCCTTTTCCCATTTTCTAGGTACCAGCATGATTGATGGAACAGTTGATGCATTCAGGACACTTACGGAGCCGTTATTTACTAGTGGGTAGGACCAGCATGGCTTAAAGCTGAGCACCATATGTAGCCTCCTTCTACTTTCTGCCACTGGTGGAGGTCAACTCTGTCTCTCTCTCTCTCTCTGTGTCTCTCTCCTGTTCCATCGCCCCCAGTGTAACTGGACAGATAATGTTGGAACCTCAGCTGTCACTTCTCTCAGGATGAGCTTGTGGTGTGAGGCAGCATGAAGATGCTGACCGATTGCAAGGTGCTGGTCCAAGATTTGAAGGCATGCCTTAGTGGGGAGGGGTGAGTAGGATCCCCCATGCCTGTCTGTGGATGTAAGTCAGACTTTGTATTCCACAGCTGGTTTTGGGCTGTTTGAATATACCCTAGTAAGAAGAAACCTACAAAATACTGCCTCATGACCCATTCAAGCACTTTTTCAGAACTTATTGCATGCCTGCATTTTGGTGATGCCTGATGAATAAGACAAAAGTTCATACCTTCCAGAAGCCTTAAGACAATAAAACAGGTACTTTTTATGCAGTGTACATCTGAGTTCCTGACCGGTACCATATTTTTTTTCTCCCTGAAAAGCTTCTTTTAACATTTCTTCCAGAGCCAAGTCTGCTGCTGATGAATTCCCTGTTTTTGTTTGTCTGAAAAAGTTTTTATTTCTTCACTTTTGAAGGACAGTTAGTTACATTGGATATAGAATTCTAGGTCAGTGATTTATTTTATTCAAAATAGTATATATTTCACCCTACCTGCTTTTTTTTTGCAGAGTGGTTTCTGATGAGATGTCTACTATAATTATCATCTGTATTCCTCTATAAGTCAAGTGATCACCCATTCCTTCCTGCCAGCTTCTTTTAAGATTTTCTTTTTCTCTTTGGTTTTCTGAATTTGAATAAGTTTTATTTAAGATTGTTGTTGTTTATCCTGTATGGTGTGCTCAAGATCAGCAGATTTACTATGAAGAGTGGTCTGAGCTTAAATGGTAAACCCACATGTGATTCAAAATAAAATATAACATATTTGGGGTTTATAATACAAAGATTCCTCTCTTGCATGTGGAATTGCAGTACAACTCTAGTAATCCAGAGCTTTTCTGGACTGTATGTTTTTAGAAGTGGTAGTGGCAATGGTCTAAAGCAGGGATTGCGAATTTTTTTTTCTGTAAAGAGCCAAATAGAAAATACTTTAGGCTTTATAGACTAAGAGGCTATATATTGACTTATGTAACCACTTAGAAATCTAAAAACTATTGTTAGCTTGTGGACTGTGAAAAATACCCGGCATGGCAGATTCAGTAACTCCTGGTCTAAAATACAGTTTTGGTGGTTAATTGCTCTGAGGTTTTGGGATTTATGAACCTATAGCCCTAGCTGAGTCTCAGCTTCCTCATCTGTAAGCTGGAGATAATTCCTTTTCTGCCAGATTTGTGCAGGGATCCAATGAGAGGATACATTTTGAAGCCCCTAGTAAATTAAATGGTGTTTGCTGAGTAGGGTGATCTATGTTCTACTCTACCCATCAGGACCTGCATTATGCTTGTCCTGGTAAGACATATTACATAAAGCTCTTTCACTCAGAACCGTCTGCTAGAATGGTCAATTACACGGTCGCCTTGGCCATAGCTGTGTATACTCTCCAGCTTGTGATTCCTCTAATTCTGTGTTGGGAGAGGTCAGTGGCACTTTGAGCGGGATCGTAGGCTGTGAACTCTGCTGTCACATCGCTGGCTTCAAGTCCAGGTTCTTTTGCAACTAATGAACTTCAGGTCAAGCTTGTTAGTTGTGTGACCTTGGATGAGTTTCATAATCTTCTAGTGTTAACAGCTGTATTTATTGAGGTATCATTTAAGTACCTCAAAATTTACTCATTTTAAGTGTATAGTTCACTAATTTTTAGTAAGTTTATGGAGTCATGCATCCCTCCCTGAGTCTAATTTTCAAGTGTTTGTGTTATCCCCAAAGAAACCTGTTCCCCCTGTGCAGTCATCTCCTGTTCCCGTTCCCAGTCTTACACAACCACCAAGGTACCTGCTGTCTCTGCAGATTTGCGTTTTTCTGGGTCGTCTGGGGCAGGAACACTGGGTTAGGGACTGGAAGGAACGTTTCCCATCCAGGTTTTGCCAGCAGGAGTCATCAGCTGACTTTTGATGCATCGCTGTCATTTTTTACATAAGGATCTAAGACCCCTCCCAGCTCTGAGAGCCTGTGCCGTCTTTACTGAAATTGTCAGCTTGTCATTTGGAGCAGTGGCTTGGAGCAAGTGTGCAGAGAGTAGAGCCGTATTAGAAGCCGTCGTGGGGAGAAGAGGGCACAGTGTCCTCCTCTCTCTGGCCGTCCCAAGAGCCAACTGTAGAACTCGAGCAAGATGTCACCTCTCTGAGCTTCGTGTCATAGGATGTGACACCAGTGTCCCTATTGATACCACAGGGCTCTGTGAGATCACACAAGATAGTGAACATAAAACTGGAAACCGCACTGTGTTTAGAGAAATAAATGTTAGCATTATTGAAAGAGTTTATAGCAGGTCAGAGTGACTGGACGGCTTCCGGTGCAGAATGCATGGCAGGTGTAGTGACGCTGACAGATCACCAAGGCAAATCCATTCCATGCTGAAAAGCCAAGTGTAAACCTGCCTGACTGTTTTCTCAGGCCCAAGGATATAGTGGGCCCATGGTGGTGTTTTTTTTTTTCCGTGGTACATAGTAGAAGGAGGTGGAACTTTCTGTAACAGAGTGTGTGAAGTTTCAGATTTCTATGCAAAATTAAATATGCTTCTGGTTAATGTCTATTAATTGTGTCCATTATCTCTTACTTCTCATCCTTAACTATTTGTTTTAGTAATGCTTATGCATTTTTGTACCATTTTAATGAATTTACGTAGTCATATTTGCTTGGAAATGTTCAGAAGTCTGATCAGTACTATTTTGTCAGTCTACTTTAATGTCAAGTAAAAAACAAACCTGGACTCAGAGTTGGAGGTTATTGTATTGGGAAGAATACTTAGACCATGAGATCCATGAGTTTCTCAGGAGTGAGGCAGAAAAGTCTTATTTTTTTTTTTTTTTACAGAGAGTGAGGAGTCAGTAAGACTGAAACCACATCTGGGGAAGTGAGGTGAAGGTGGTCTGCTGGAGAATAGAACAGAATATCTTACCCTGAGGCCAGTTTATTCTCAGCAGGGCTGGATGCTGCTTAGACTGAAGCTGGGCCAAAATTTAGAGTCTGGAGGAAGGGGATGCTTAACTAGTTTGGTTAACAAACATTTTGTGCCTATTGATCCTTCAAATAAGCAGCTTATCTGATCATTTGTGGGACCATCAAAGGGAATTTAGAGGTGCTGTGTCTGGCCTTGTGAGAGATAAAGGGGGTGTGTGTGTGTGTGTGTGTGTAAAAGCAATTCTTTTCTGATAAGCTGTTTTTTGAAACACAAAGCATGTGAGAGTTTCTTAATCTGTTTTTCAGGATCACATAACTCAAATAGAATTCTCAATAAGAACCTTGTAATAAGTAGGATTGTACTACTTGTAATAAGTAGGATTGCTTTTAGCTGCAAGTAACAGACAACTGGATTAACAAAGTCTTAAACAAGTGAAAAGTGAAAGTCACTCAGTCCTGTCTGACTCTTTGGACACCCTGGCCTATACAGTCTATGGAATTCTCCAGGCCAGAATACTGGAGTGAGTAGCCGTTCCCTTCTCCAGGGGATCTTCCCAATCCAGGGATCGAACCCAGGTCTCCCGCATTGCAGGTGGATTCTTTACCAGCTGAATCACCAGGGAAGTCCCCAAAGAGAGGTTTATATTTCTCACCTAGCAAGTAGTCCAGAGATCAGCAGTTGCTGGCATTGGATCAGTTGATCAACAATGTCAGTAAAACTCTGAATATTTTCACTCTGCTTTCTCATTTTTGTTGTCTCTTAATCACAAAATAGCTGCTGCAGCTGTAGACAGCATACCCATATTCAAAAGAAGAAGGAATTGTCTTATGGCTGCCTCTACCTATAGAAGAGATCAGGAAGGTTATTAGCTGTGCAAGTGGCCATAGGGGTTCTCTTAGTAAGAAAGAGCATGCATGCTATAACGAATCTCCTGTTTCTTCTGGGAATTATATTCTGCACATGATATTAACTGATTCTCTACCATTGAATAATTCTTTTACCACCTGTAGTGTAGGAAATTACAGTATCCTGTAATTATTTATCCTGTAATTAGTGGATCATTAGAAAAGTATGTTGTTTTTCAGTTGTTCAATCATGTCCAACTCTTTGTGACCCCATGGACTGCAGCACGCCAGGCTTTCCTGTCCTTCACTGTCTTCCAGAGTTTGCTCAAACTCATGTCCATTGAGTCAATGATGCCATCCAACCATCTCATCCTCTATCTCCCCCTTCTCCTGCCCTCAATCTTCCCAACATCAGGGTCTTAAAAAACAGTGGATGTAAAAAAAAAAAAAAAAAAACAAACAGTGGATGTATGTATAACTAGTTCACTTTGCTCTACAGCAGAAGCAACCATCTACACTGCAATTAAAAGTAATTTAAAAAAGAAAAGCATGCGTTGCATTTTACTTTAGATAAAGAAATTGAGCCATTCTTAGAAGTGTTTTTCTGAAAGACCTTCAGGAAAAGCCAAGAACCTCTTGAGTAAACTTGTTTAGAGTCATTTATTGAAATGTTAGAACATTTCAAAACGTATCTGCAAAAAATGTTGCACCAGAATTAGATCTCTAATTTGAAAGAGAATTACACATCAGTACATTGCCGAAATAAAACTAAGATTTATGCTTCCTCCTGCTAAATTATTTATACAAACAGTGGTACCTAGTTCTGGTGAGATGCTTCTTTGTTACTGGTGAGAGTATAAATAGGTAAAATTCTTTCTTAAAGATTTATAAAAAGTAAAAGGAGCATTAAAGTGTTAATGTCATTTACCCTAAAATTTATCTCTGAAGAAGCATTTTGATTTCCTAATGAAGAAGTTAGAAATATGAACCAGATTTGTCCATTTGGAATAATTTTTCCAGCAGTGTTCATAATTGTGAAAATATATGGAAACAGAAATAACTTACAGAATAATAAAATTAGCTGTGATCACTCAGTTTCAAAATGATGTAGTTAAAAATAGGAATACAGTCTGTTTATACTATCTTACTCCCATTTTATAACACATAGAAATATTTATTTACTCAAAAAATATGCCAAATATTATCAGTTGGTATTTGAGGATTATGAAGTTACATGTTTTAATTTTCTTTATTATTTTTGGCATCTTGTAATTTTTCTCAATGAATATGACTTACTTTTATAATTATGAAAATTTCATTATTAAGAGACATAACAAAAATGTGAATTTGTTTCTTTTGAAACAATCCCCGTCTTTTGAAAGAAATGAGGGGTAAAAAATTGCTTTGACCCAGAATTTGAGCGGGGCTACTCAGTGCTTGAAAAGAACATTTTATTGATGGCCTAGGAAAGGTGCCACCAAGCATTTTGCTTCTCTGGTGTTCTGGCATTTCTCAGTCCTGCCATGAAGGGAATGTTTAAAGGAAGTTGTCATAGTAGTTCATTTTTCGGTATTCATGTAAGCCGCATCACTCTATTTTTCTCTTTCTAGAGGGCTTTCTGTTTTCTTTTCTGTGATATTACTGGAGTGAAGTCACTAAGAGCAGAAACTACATTCAGAAGGGAAGGGGACTAATTCCAGGAAACACTTTGTCTTAATTCATCCAGATAACCAAAGCTAACTCATGTGAAGCTGAGGAGATCATTTTTTCTATACATAATTATCCCTTTTGCTCACTGTATAGAAAATCAGTTCAGTTCAGTCACTCAGTCGTGTGCAACTCTTTGTGACCCCATGGACTGCAGCATGTCAGGCCTTTTGTCCATTATGAACTCCTGGAGCTTGCTCAAACTCATGTCCATCAAGTCAATGATGCCACCCAACCATCTCATCCTCCATCGTCCCCTTCTCCTCCTGCCTTCAGTCTTTCCCAGCATCAGGGTCTTTTCTAAGGAGTCAGTTCTTTGCATCAGGTGGCCAAAGTGTTGGAGCTTCAGCACCAGTCCCTCCAATGAACACCCAGGACTGATCTCCTTTAGGATGGACTGGTTGGATCTCCTTGCAGTCCAAGGGACTCAAGAGTCTTCTCCAACACCACAGTTCAAAAGCATCAATTCTTCGGCGCTCAGCCTTCATTATGGTCCAACTCTCACATCCATACATGACCACTGGAAAAACCATAGCATTGACCAGATGGACCTTTGTTGGAAAAGTAATGTCTCTGCTTTTTAATATGCTGTCTAGGTTTGTTATAGCTTTTCTTCCAAGGAGCAAGTGTCTTTTAATTGCATGGCTGCAGTCACCATCTTCAGTGATTTTGGAGCCCAAGAAAAGAAAGTCTGTCACTGCTTTCACTGTTTCCCCATCTATTTGCCATGAAGTGATGGGACCAGGTGCCATGATCTTAGTTTTTTGAAAGTTGAGTTTTAAACCAGCCTTCACTTTCATCAAGAGGCTGTTCAGTTCCTCTTCGCTTTCTGCCATAAGGGTGGTGTCATCTGCATATCTGAGGTTATTGATATTTCCCTATATAAAGAAAATGTGAACGTGAAAGTCACTCAGTCATGTCCAACTCTTCAACCCCCTGGGCTATACAGTCCATGGAATTCTCCGGGCCAGAATACTGGAGTGGGTAGCCTTTCCCTTCTCCAGAGGATCTTCCCAACCAGGGATTGAACCCAGGTCTCCCGCATTGCAGGCAGATTCTTTACCAGCTGAGCAACAAGGGAAGCCCATATCAAGAAAATGGGGACCCAATATTATTAGTATTGGGCCCAATATTAGTATTAGACCCAAGATTAACAGTATAGAAAATGGGGACCCAATATTCCTGAACAGAAGCACATTGTCTGTCTCTCTGTTGGCGCTGATTTAAGTGTGTGGGCGTAGATGTGTGTTGGGTATAGCCCCTCACTATCTTCCCCTGTGTGAGTTTAGGGGAGAGGGCAGGAGGAGAAGCTATTTCTCCCTAGTCCTGCCCTTCCTGTGGGGCATCCACGGCACAGCACGTGGGTGGTGAGGCATGCCAGTTTATCATTTGCTGATTGGAAACCCTTGGTATAAAGCCATGTACTTTTAGAGCTAAAACCTTATGAATCAAGTTTCAGTGTTGCCTTCAATTACCTGCCAGGTACTTTCATGTACATCTGAGATCCCAAACTGGGCTGTATTTATCCCACCTGAGTCAGGAGACCCTTGAAGCCTCAGGATCTTTAGAAAGATTCTCCATGTTTATACCTTGATGTCACATAGTTCTCTGGAACAGTGTTTAAAAAGATAAGTTCATTCATGTTTGATTAGTCAATAGGATTGCTTTCACACCTGAAAGTATGAGTATGTCTTAAAGTTTCATTTTTGTTTGTTTGCCTTTGCACCAAAATTAATCTGAGCCATTGATTTTATCTTAATAATAGATCCTTTTGACAAGGTGGGATTCAGGAATTGTGAGCTGCCATTGTACAGAGTGAAATGTATAATGTCACCAACTCCAGCCCAGAACCCTCACAGAAGAGGATACAGCTTAACATGAAGAGAAATCTCTTGTAATTAAGAATACAGAAATGACCTTTGTCTGAAAAAAAGGGACTAGTATGATTTAAAGCATTTAAAGCTAATGTCTCTCTCCCTATTCATTTCTTTTATACATAAGTCATTTATAGGAAAAAAGGAGCAGTTAATGAAAAATCCTGTCTTGGAATTGGTAAAGCAATGTGTTGGCTTTCATTATGCCCGTGGTTATTTGAAATAGTAGTCTGAATGCTGGGTGCTAGCTGCCTGTATGATGCACCCACGTGGGTGTTTAATAAGCATCTCAAACTCCACCTGCCCAAGGCAGAGCTCTTGGTTACCCCACAGCCCACAGAGACCCTCCTCTCCCATATACCTGGTTGCTCAAGAAAGACCCCAAGAGTTATCCTCAATTCTTCGCTCTGTCTGTCCCCACAGCCCATCTGCTGGCAGTTCCTACTGATACTGCTTCCAAAACATGTCACTGAATGTCTGGCCTCTCCCCATCACTGTTGTGACCTCCCTGTCCAGTCACCGTCATTCTTTTTCTGGACCGCTGCCCCGGTCTTCTGGCCCGTCTCCTTGCTCCCTCGTGATCTGTGTTCTACCAAGCAGCAAGAATCATCCTTTAAAGGCTGCCCACCCCCATGTAAAGTCATTTCCCTGTTTGAAGTCGTGAGCTGGTTTTCCACAGTAGTTAAACTAAAATCCTGACCCCTGTACCCTGAGTGGCAAGCCCTTTGGACGCAGCCCCGCTGCCCCTCTGGCCTCAGCTGCGCCAGCTCTTCCTCCTCCCAGTGCTCTGTTCTCTGAGTAAGCCAGCCTGTCAGCCTAAGGGCCCTCTCCCAAACCCGGAGTGGGGTTTCCTCATCTTCCTATGCTGACCTCCTTCTAGCATTTAGAACAGACTCCTTGGATAAATTCCTCACGGAGATATTTCCTGAACACGTGATAAGATAGAAGTTTCCACTAGCTCTGCTCCCCTGCAACTCAGGCACCATTTGTCACATGACGCTCTTTTATCCTGCTTAAATTGCTGGGATAACATATAGCCATCACCAGCACCAGTGCCTAAGGCCGGTTTTATAGGACTGATGGGGACAGGCTCCCGTCTGCTTTTTCACCACTGTGTCACCAGGACCGAGGGAAAGTGCTCAGTGTTATATGAACAGGTGTTTTTCAGATGCTGTATAGTCTTAACACGGCAATCAACAGGTTGTTTCTGCCTGTTCTGTTTTTGTAGCAGACTGGATTGTATGCACATAAGGTCTTTGGTGTTCTGGAGGACTGCTTACCAGATCTGCTTGCAGATGTCTATATGGACTTAGCCTATAGGAAACAGTGGGACCAATATGTTAAAGGTGAGTGACACAGTTTTTAAAAACCAATTAGAAAGTAGAATCCCATGTTACTTATTCTAGCCATTAGTAAGCAAAAGGTATAACTTTACCGTATTTTTCATTTTAAATTTGAGCAAACGCATCTTAAAGTGCTAAGTCAAATGTGACTTTGCTGTTCTCAGGGTTTGTTCCTTGCGTACTACTAAAGTCACTCTCCAGTTCGCTCTGACGGCTCCTTTGTTCTCATATTAAGTGGTGTTGTCATCCATAAACCTAGGTGATCGTGGAAGGCTTCTTGGAAAAGGTGGTACGGAAGCTTTGCTTAAGAGGTTGAATCCACATTTTATAAGCATCAAGATTTTATATATATTTATACATGTGAGGAGGTGAGGGGCTGAGAGGTTTAAGGGCATTCAAGGCCGAGGGGATGGCATGAGTAAAGTAGAGAATGCATGAAGCAACATAAAATGTTAGAAAATTGTGTGCAATTGAGTAGTTGGGGAGCAGAATCTGGAACTAGGCTGGAAGGTGGGCCCAGAGCCCCAAGGACCTAAACTGACCACCAGGCTAGGGTTCCTCAATTTTTCCCTGGAAGTAATGGAGAGTTATGAGCAGTGATAGATAGAGGATCTTGCTGCCACTTACAGCAGGGAGTAGTTTCTACCATCCCAGTCAGTCACAGTGAAATAAATACAGCTAGCCCGGGGGCCAGAAACCCTAACAGAGCCTTGCTGTGAGCAGGAATCTTGGTTGCAAGAAGCAAAAGCTAACAAATGCCAGTGTGAGAAAAGGAAGAAGCTTTTTTTGGTTTGGTTTATTACATTGAAAACGGCGTGGGTGTCTCGTTCCAGGTCAGCTGCATTCAACACTTCACTTCTCCAACTTGACTCTGTTTCTGTCTGTGTGGACCACGTTATCAGGCAGATTCTTGTGTCATGACAAAGATGCCACCAGAAGATGCAGGCGTACATTCTCACAAAGTTCATCACCCCAGAAGAATAGGAATTTTTCCACTCATTGCATTCAGAGTCACAGGACAGGGTCTAATTGTCTTAGCATTGACCATGTGCTTGTGTACTGGGGACATTTATCATGATTTTGGGTCACTTGGTGTTGTCAAATAGGTTTCCTATGAAGGGGGAATTGTGATGCCCCCCTGTCAAGGGTGAAGTCAGGCGTTCCCTGTCCATTTCCCTGGCAGCCGTGGTTCAGTCATGTACTGTGGACCTTGGTAGTTTCTGCCACGTGGTACTTGGCATCAGATGTCCCCACTGGAATAAGGTCCAGAGGCAGCAGCAGTTTGACTTCTCTGGAGTAGTCCTGAGGTTCTTAACCTAACTCTAGTCCTCCTAGATCTTCTGTGAGCTAGCTGACAGCCTTTATGAAAGCACTTTTGGCCTAAACTTACAAGAGTGGCAATCTGAGTCTTGCCCACACATGCCTTCCCTAAACTAATCACCATGGCCATGTCTCACTCAATTTCCCAGCCCTGTGATTACCACTGAGTCACTTCTGCTTAAACTACATAGGGATGGAGAGAAAGGTGGTGCTTTGAAGGAGAATGAGATGCTGCTACAGGAACAAGGGAGTCAAAGCCAAGCAGGCAAGGCAACAGATATCCACTCATTCCCTTCCTTTCAAGGGCAGCTTCACCCTCTTGAACCAATGGACTGGCAAGCTCTTTACCCATGGTCTGCTTCTAATAGATTTTGTTATTTCAAAAGCTAAATTAATTAACACATTGACAAGGTCAGTACCTTCTAAAGGGACTCTTTTGGTTCCTCCAGTGGACTTGGCTTGGCTCCTTCTCTAAATGGTTAATTAGGAGCTTCCCACACAGCTTAGAAGCTTCATAGCATTCTTTTACTATCTCCTTCCAATTGCTGATGCTATTTGCATACAATAGCATGGTGGATTAGTCCCTGTAACTGTGACAGAAAGCAACATGGGAGATAGGCAAGAAATTTAGAGTTAGCACAGTTAGGCCACTTCCTAGCTTTTTAGGAAGGACACTGAACTCTCTGGAACCTTCATTTCTCAACTGAACACACGAGACTGGGTGGCTTAGTCCCAGGACACCTGTACTCAGTCAAGAAGTCTGAAGATGGGAGTAAGGGCCCAGCAGTGTGACTGTTGGTAATCTAGTGACATCTAGTGGTTCAGTTCAGTTCAGTCGCTCAGTCATGTCCAACTCTTTGGGACCCCATGGACTGCAGCACGCCAGGCCTCCCTGTCCATCACCAGCTCCTGGAGCTTACTCAAACTCATGTCCATCGTGTCGGTGATGCCATCCAACCATTTCATCCTCTCTTGTCCTCTTCTCCTTCTGACTTCAATCTTTCCCAGCAGCAGGGTCTTTTCAAATGAGTCAGTTCTTCACATCAGGTGGCCAAAGGATTGCAGTTTCAGCTTCAGCATCTAGTGGTTACCCAGATTTTTAAACCTGAAATTTTATTTTAATTCCTAATTTGGTTTCACTGAATTTTGAGACTGTGCTATATGATGAACAACTTTTGTTGGGTTCTTTTATTTTTACTGCATTTTTATATCTATTAGACTCTGCCTGTTGGCAACAAGCTTTCAGTGGTAATGAATCTATCAGACTTTTTCTAGAATTCTGTGTCTTATGAGTTAGTGTTTTATCATACCTAAAGGGTCGGCAGCATATCAAAGCTTTTTCTTAATTGAAACCAAATAGACTTCCAGATTCAGTAACTTCTTTGTTTTGTTTCTTTTCTTAGAACTGTATGAAAAAGAATGCAATGGAGAAACAGTGGTCTACTGGCAAGTGAAGTACCCTTTTCCCATGTCTAACAGAGATGTATCCTTTCCAAAGGTGCACCCTTACTCAGCTTTCTAAAGTGCTTCTGTGCCCTGGGACCATCACCCAGTGGTGGTGTGTCCAGCAGGTGTGGACAGCGTTGTCTTTGACTCTTGCAGAAGCATTTGCTAAAGCTCTTCCTTCTTGTGTGGCTTTCAGAGACCTCAGAGTGTGGCTTCTGGGCCTGACATCATGGAGCACCTATAACCATGGTTACAGGAAGGCAGCTCACACTTTCTTGAAACTTTTCTGGGAAGCCCTTGTGCCACAGAATTGGGGATCTGAGAACAACTTTTCATAAAGAGTATTCAGTACATTCCCTCAGTCTATGGAGGAGAAAGCCAGGACCCAGAGAAGTCAGGCGACAGAGGCTGACTTACGTAGCAGCCGACGGGGGGCCGAGCTCAGGCACCACCTTTCCAGCTCTCTCCTCCTCCCCTCCTTCCTGATTATTGGCTCTGGACACTGTGTGTTATGTTTTTCCGCTTCAGTCTCCTCGATTATGATATGAAGCAGTTGAATAGATGTGGGGAGTTTTAGCTGACACTTCAGGGTTCTGTGATGCCCCCTTAGGGCCAGGCTAGGAGGGTTTGATGGACATTTGCGGGGTAGACAGATTGGGTGGGGGTAGGTATGATTTTGACCTCACTCTTTTCTTCACTCATAGCAGCTGATTGTTTTACACATTGAATTTCCATAAAGAATCCTTTAAGTAAAGGATCTTGGAAATTGAAGAAAAAAATAATGCTTGGAAACCACTGCTGGATGACTGCTGGAATCTTTTCCAGCTGTGACATTCTGTAAGCCTGTATACTCCTGAATAATTGTGCTCTAGAAAGAGAGGGGGCGTGGGGGTGAGTGTGGGTGTTGTTCCTGTGTGATTGGTTACCCTGGCTCGGCCACATTACAGACTCCATAAGGGATTATTTCTTGGCACAATTCCCACAGACTGCTAAGCAGTTTGTATACAGGTGGTATGTATTTCAGCCAATTGTGGTTACTTAATCTTTTAGATTTTACATGGTTTTCTCTCATCCTGCCAAAACTATGCAGGGTAGGAGCCATCGTCCCCCTCAGACAGTGAAGAAAACTGAGGCCGAGGGACGTTCAGAACTCTGCTCAGCTTCTCAGCAGGGTCTCACCGTTATGGGCAGCAGACGCAGGTGTGGATCCAGGTCCAGCTGTGTCCAGAGACGGTGATCTGGACCAGAGCAAACTCTGACCTCAAAGGACCCTGTGGGGGGTGTTCTTGGGGGCAGACTCTTGGGGCTCCTTACAGTTCTGCTGCGTTGTCTTTCCAATGCCACTCAATCCCATGATGAGTATCTCAGTCTCTGTATCTGCAGGGCTGTTCAGGTTTTGAGAACAGAGAACAGTGTAGGGGAAAGGGCAGTAGTTTTGGAGGGAAGGCTCCCAGGTTGCGTGTGTGCTCACTGGTTTGCTGCGTGACCTTGGAAAAGGCCCCTCACCTCCCTGGGCTTCAGTGAACAGGTGCTTCTCCAGTCCACCCTGGACCTGCCAACTGCTGAAGGAACCCTGTGAAATCGCAGTTAATCTATCGATTGTTTCCTCAGTGAGAGTCAGGGGACGTCCGTCACGTGAACTGAGCGAGCTATGGGATAGTATTTGCTGAGGAAAAAGTGAAAGGCTTGGGAGGGAGGAAATCCAGAGCTAAGGCAGCATCATTCCTTCCTGAAAACATGTAAGCACTTTACTCGTCAGGGAGTAGCATGTGGGGGCAACAGACGTCCCGCAGCATGCCTGGGGAGGGCCAGACCACCGAGGGTGCCGCAGAGGCTCAGCTGTCCTGGGGCTGTGGCCATCGCTGCTGCAGTAAGTGAAGCCGTATTATACTTTTACTGGCTTTTTGGATTATTTTTAAGCATTAATTCCTTCTACTATGAAGCCTACATTTCTACCATTAGAAAGTCCAATGAACGTATTAAAGAGCTGAGCCCTCTACAGCTATGAAAGTCTCACCAGGGTTTGGAGCCTGATCTGGGTTCACATACAGATTCCATCACATTAGCTGGGCTATGGGATCTTCTGCAACTTTCTTTACTTCTCTGTGTCTCAATTTCATCATTTATAAGATGGGAATATTTACACTGAATTCACCAGGACTTTCTCAGTTTCAGAGCTGATGCTAAATATAAAGCACATGATATATGTATGTGATAAGGACTCAGTAAGTGGTGACTCCTGCTGTTTTTTAAAATTGAATTATCTTCCCTGTAATAGTGCCATAGACATAGTGGCTAGTCTGTGAGTGTTTATTGAGATGAAGTGGCTTTGTGATTCTTGGTGAACCAAACCCAGTGAGGCCATCTGCCTACTAATTATTTGGTTATTCATGTGTCTTCCTATGATTGCCAGGTGTAAGCATCCTTGCCTGACCATCCTCTGTGCATAGAGGTCAATGATTAGGGCCTTTGCGGGAGGACAGAGAGCAATGACCCCATTGTCTAGTGAGTGATATTCTGCTTCAGTCTCTCTCCCATGCTCCCACTAAGCTTATCTGCAGGGCAGCGTTTCCCTCTTTTCCTGTAGAGGGAAACCAATAGCAGGAAAGCTGAGTAGCACACCCAGGATCACACAGCTGGTAAGTGACCAATTGTCTGAGATCTCATTGCTTTCTTGGAGAAAGGAGGACTGGGCTCCCCGCTTAACTAAAGCAGCAGGGAACCAATCTCCAGCGGGTAACGCAGCCTCTCAAATGAAGACGCCAGGTGGGAGGAGCCCGACTTTCCTCAGGTGGGTGGGCAGACGGGGCGGACCGAGATAACA
This sequence comes from Cervus canadensis, assembly GCF_019320065.1. NCBI lineage: Eukaryota > Metazoa > Chordata > Mammalia > Artiodactyla > Cervidae > Cervus > Cervus canadensis. The sequence continues at coordinate 53,789,904 of NC_057386.1, read as the reverse complement.
GAGCAAGGGGGTCAACACCAAGCGGAGGAGTGGAATCATGTGCCATTGTTTCTGCTGCGGGCTTTCCTTCCGCTTAGCATCTCAGTGCAGGCCTTGCTGTTGTGCCTTGACCGGCGGTGTAGTATGTTTACGTGCGGCAGCGGCGGGAGCTGGATTTTGAAGGGCGGAAGGTCCACGTGATCGTGTCCCAGAGCACCTCTGAGCCACAGATTCCAGAGAAGTCGGGTGTGATCCGGGTGAAGCAGTACACACAGAGGCTGGCGATCCAGAGCGATGGCAAGAGGGGGAGCAAAGGTAAGAAGGGCGCACAGGTTGGGGTACCTGCCAGGGCTGCAGGCGCCTAGAGTGCAGGATGCTGATTCCCGGGGGTCAGAGACTGGACACGGGTCCAAAAGAAGCAAGAGAGAAGCAATTCACCCCCAGGAGCTTGGGTAGACTAGCATGTGGATCACTTCATTCTTTACTGACTCTTGCATTGTCTAGATGAAATTAGGACACCCAAGGGAACCAGAAGGTTTAGAAACTCACTTTGGGAAGGTCCTGTACATGCACAAGCTGGACAGGGGTGGCCAGGAGGGCTGGTGGGACCACCTCTGGGGAGGCAGCTCCTCCTCAGCAAACACCCAGGGACTCGGAACCTGTCTGCCTTGAGTTCCAGCCTCAGAAGACACAGCGGGGGCAGAAGTTCCGTGTGGCCACCTACTGACCTGGAGTGGGTGTGGACTTGAGGCTGAAGCGAAATCTAAACTTAGTTGTGATGTGTGTTAATAAGATGTGCCACTTTGGGCATGTCATACACTCTTCTGAATCTTCACTTCATTTATAAATGAGGTTTTAATCTTAACAACTTCTTAGGATTAATATAATTAATGAGAGCCATAATTAAATGAGAAACTGTGTCTAAGTGTATTGCTTGCCAGGTGATTAATAAATAGCCACAGAAGGTGCCTTGGCTGTTGTTCACAATGTTTCTGTGTATGTCTCCTGTAAGGCACGGCAGAGGGGCCAGTCTCCTGGAGTCCTTGTGACCTACCTCCTTACTTTCTGGGCTGGATAATGAAAGTGGAAGGTTTGCAGGGTTTGCAGGTTCCCTCCTGAATTGTTCTCTCTCTTTCTCTCTAGTTTTCATGTACTACTTCGATAATCCTGGTGGCCAGATTCCTTCCTGGGTCATTAACTGGGCTGCTAAGGTGAGACCCCAGGAAGCAGGAGGGGAGGCGTGTTTGACAGCTGTTGACTTAGCCTGTGGGGCTGTCAGCTTGAAGAGATGTGCTGTCTCAGGCCTCATGATGCTCTTTTATGAAACACCTTGGTTGATGGACTGTGTTAGACCTGGGGTGGCCAATACCCAGGACAGAGGCTGGGACAAAAGACAAAGTTTAGAAGGAACGCCAGCCCCACCCTGCTTTGCACCAAGACCCCTCCAGGATCACTGTCTGGAACCTCCCAAACAGTAGCCTGTTCCTTGTAGGAACAAGGGTGCCTGTTGACCCTGTATCTGCTCATGGAGGAGTTAGGCTGACCTAGCTCGGGAGACAACCAACCATATTCAAGCCTGGAGAAGTCTCCAGGTTCTTTATGGTTATTTTGTTTTTTTGTAAGGAGAGGGAACCCCAGTGGTACCCAGGTCATTCGAGACTGCCTAGAACCTAGAATCATGCTGACCATTCAGCCTGCTTTGTAAGGTCCTACTTACTGGGGAGAGAGCTCACCAGTTCCCTGGGAGAGTGAAAATCAAACACAAGATGGTTTGAATCTTGGCCCTGCTTCTGACTGTGTAATCTAGAGAAACCATCAATTTCTTCCCCCTTAAAAATGGAAATGGATAGCTCCACCATATAGAGGAGTAAATAGAACAATGTGTGGGGAATTTCTTAAACAGTGATCAACACTAACTAAAGGATGGCATACCCACTCTTGCCCCTCAATCCTTACCATTGTCTAATTTTATAAAGCAAGTCTTTCTGCTCATTTCTTTCCCCTGCAATGCCACTTCTGTTTTATCTTTCCTTTCAAAAAATGATAGCTCATAACTCTCTTAGCTTTTTATTAGGAAAAGCCAAAATGTGGCTTTGTAACAAGGTCTTACAACAGTGGCCCCTGCCTTACCTGTGTCCTACGTCTTCCCTTTTGTCATCATCTGTGGCAACATGCTGTGGAAATCTGCTCAGGGCCCCTGTTGTCATATTTATATTCCCAAAGCCATCTTTCACCTTAGCCACATCCTGAAGAATCAGGAGTCATCGCTGTGAGGATACAGACATGACGGTCTCCTTTCCTTTGCAGAATGGAGTTCCTAACTTCTTGAAAGACATGGTGAAAGCCTGTCAGAACTACAGGAGAACCTAGGGGAGGAACGTGGGAGCTCCGTGTCCATGGGATGCTGTTCATGGAATGATGTCTCTGGAAGTGCGACAGCCACCGATGCTCAGCCTGCTTTCCTCTTTCCCATGCTCAGAGGCCTGCACACTCTCTAGCACTTTGTCCTCGAGCGTGTTTGCTGGACATCTGGCTTCCTTTCCCAGTCTCCCCACCCCGGGACCCACTGCCTTTCTCCACTGTGGAATGCGGGTCAGATTATAGAAACCTTTGTTTGTTCTTAAAAAGTGAAATCCTCAGTAGGGAACACAGTCATTCCATTGTGCCATTCTAGGGGGATGGCGAGTGGAGGACTAATAACGCTGCCTAAGAGTGACTGATCCCAGTCAGCTGGCTCCCTCCCATCTGTGAGTTGTTGCAATCTGGGAGGGTGATTTCCTACTGAAGTTTCATTGCCTTCAGAGCTGACTGTCAGGGCTCCAAGACTGGAAGACTCACGTCCGTTTGCCTTATGCTTTGCTGACTTGGATTGCCTAAATTGAGATAATCATCTACTAAGTCCCTCCCCATTCCTAGTTGGGGAGGATCATAGGCTGTTCTGATTTCAAACCATTTTGATAAACATTGCAGAGCTAACTGTGTAGCATGATAACAATTTTTTCTCATCATCCGTGTTTGGGTTTTTTTTTTCCCATATGCCCCTGGGGAAGGCTGTCCATACCTCACCAGCTCTGCTTTTAACTGGACACTGAGGCATCAAGGCAACTGTAGCAGATAACAGAAGGCAAACTGCTTTGCACATAGCATTGAGCTAAAGTGTCTTTATATGGAACAAATGAATTTCCCTTCTGAAATGGTTGGAGACATTGAAAGGATAGGAGTTCACAGCCAGAGAAAATGTATTAGTGATGTGGTTGACTCTACACCTTTTTCTCAGGAATTCTATCTAAAGTTATCTGCCTCTCCCACTAACCAGAAGACTTCCCTTTACCTAATTTTCTCTTGAATTTTGGAAGGAAAGATATTCTGTAGACAAAGGCACAGCCTTATAATCTCAGGGAAAAATTTTAATCACTTCTGTATGATGGTAACAAACCTTAATTACAGGGCCTAAAATTTCAGGCTATAAAGCTGGATGTGGGAGATTTATTAAAACAGGATACCTCAGACTGTGTCTTTTCTCTCTGGAAAGGGAGGTGCATTGAATACCAAATAAATACAGAATTACTTATACTTGTCCTGTCTGCAGTCTCCTTTCTGCCTTGTTCCCTGAGAATGAGACTGTTAGGTCTCTTTGGTTTGCAAGTGAAATCCATCATAACTCATAGCCCTGAACATAAAAAGGGATTTTAGGCTCACTTATATGCAAGGCCAGGTATAGAATGGCCTCAGGTAAGGGTTGATACAGATGCTCAAACTGACATTAGGAATCAACTCTGTCCTTCTTTAGGGTTTCTTTAATGTTGGGCCGCGTTTGGTGGCAGGAACGCTGCTAACAGAAAGTGAAAGACCCGCATCTTCCCGAGTTCACACTGAGTCAATGAAAGACAGCATTTCTTTGCAGTTGACTGTGAACCATCCCATGATTCCCTTTAAACCATGTGTCAATCCCTGCCCTAGACACTGGTCATAGGGATAGAGTTATATACATAAGGGAATGCTTCATAAATGTATCATTAAATTATCACTATCAGTAATGTAGCTGGAATTTAATTTTAGGTAAAGTAAATCTGAATGTCTTATGTAATAGAGGTCAAGGTGATATTTTTTTTAATGTATAAAGTCATTGAAACACAAGCACTAGGATTATAGTCTTTGAGCAAAGACTCCACATGAAATGGTGTCATGCAGACTGTATCTTTAACAGTGTTTAACAATCTGCTAAAAACACTGAGAATACTAAGCATCCTTAATTTCTTGGTAAGGCGATTTAAAAAAATCACCTAGCTTGCTATAATTAGTAAAGGCCCTTTGGCGTTCATCCTTGCTAAGTTGGAGATGACAGTGCTAAGCAGCGCTGAAAACTGAGATTGTGTGGGGACTAAGCTAGCAACCCCAAGCGCCAGCGACCCCAAAAACAGACATGGTGCCATGGAGGTTTAGCTGGATTCTTCAGGTTCTGACTCTGCAGGGTTTGAATATATCATTTGGAATTTGAAAGTTATAAGGGTATTGTCATTCATCTAACCGTTTGCTTCATTTGTTTTCTCATGTCTGTCTCTCTGAATAGATAATAAGGTTTTCATAGGTAGAAACCCTTCTTTCACTTAGATTACTGACCCCTAATGGAGTGTATCCTAGTCACTCAAATGGTATCTAGTGAGTGACTTTAATGATTTGGAGAAGATTGACCAAATGACACACCACCCAGAAGGGAATATCTATTCAGATAAAGACATTTGATTTGATTACATTAAACTCTACTTTAATATTTAATAATTTAACTCAAGACGAATTATTTCCCCAAGTCATCATTTTAGTGGTTCTAGGTGCCGTAGATCTCCTGAGTCTTTTCTTGAAAGGCCCATGTTAAGAGGTGGCTTTCTGGCGTGGCTACAGGTTATACTTCAATGTTATGGAAATGGCTCAGTCTGGACTGAGTTCAGTTGAGATTAGTCAGGATTTTAGGATTTTCATGATGAAAGTAGCATGACTATCACTGCTAAATTTTCTTCCACAGGTGAATTATTCGCACTGCATAGCAGTTTAAAGCTAATGACGACCTTGGAACTGAGGAATTCCAGCAGAGGATCACTTCCTAAAGATCTTCCTATGTCATAGTGAAGGCCCTGCCCTAGTTCCCTGGCTGAGATTCCTCACCCAGAATCCCCACCTCTAATGCCTGCCCTTCAAAACTCCTTCCCAGCAGGGTTTGAAAGAGAGAAAGCAGGAAGAGCCCATTCAGTTGCCATGTTCCTGGTGGCACCGCCCAGTCGGCTCAGAGAATTATCTTTTAATGCTTTGAGAACTGTATTCACTTCACAGATATTGCTCAATGGTCTGGCACCCATCTGGCCAGGGGACAGGCATGGTAGACCATGGGATGAGTGAGACACCCTTGGAGTCACCCTCAAGGAGCTATGATCTAGTGAGGAAGACACAGTGGGGAAGCTGTTGAAGGCTGATGAGTTGTGAGAAAGGGCAGGTAAAGTGAGCGAGAGTCTAAACCTGGGGCACTAACCAATTCTGGGGGGTCGGGGAGAACGTGTTGCAGTTGGCTGGATAGAGGTTGGAGAAGAAAGCTATTCCACATGGAAGGAACCATTGCCATAAAATCCCTCAAGCAGGAGAGGCAGTCCTGTTGCAGGACCGTCTGAAGGCCAGTAGGTCTGAGCAGTGAGAGTGGAGGAAGGCATCTGATGTGTGGCTGAAGAAGCAGGCAGTGAGGCTGCGGAAGATCCTGAGAGATACGGCAAGGACTTTTACTTTATACCCAGAATACTAGAAAGCTTTGGAGGATTTTAGGCTCAGCAGTGACCTGATAAGACATATTCAGTCCGAATGGCTGCTCACTCCCCCACGGATCTCCACCATCTCCAGCATTGCTCCAGCACCACCATGGTGCTCTCCAAGCTGCGGGAAGCCTTGTCATCCCGAAGCCTCCTTACTGTCCAGCAGTGCACTCAGTACCCGCACCCAAACTAGTGTCTAAGGTGGAACATCAGCCTATGAAGTTTAAGCAGAGAAAAGGGACGCAGGGAACATCCATGCCCATCACCCTGATGCTCCAGGCCCATGCTGCTGTCAACATGCCTTCCAGTGTGACTGCATGCTATCAGAGCAGATTGTGCAGGAGCCAGAAGTGCTGGAGAAAAAGGAAGTCATGCAGAAAATTAGCAGGTCTGCCTTCCCCAAAGTTCACTTATCTATACAACTCCCCAGCTACAAGGAAGAATTTTTTTTTTTCTTCTTCTTCTTGAGAATATAGAAACACTTTGTCTGTTTAGGTTCTCAGAGTTTAGAACCAACAACATGGGAAGACTTCAAAAAACTGTTTATATTGCTAATCCATTTGTGTGTATTTTTCTGTGTCTATTTGGACGCACATAATGTTCTCCATTCCATCAGATCTATAATGAAATAGCAACAAGGCAGCATGTTATGTGAGTGTTTGCAAGTTCTCTACCTGGTATGCCAGGTTCAATGCTAGGCAGTAGAATAATTCATAAAGGGAATTGGCAGACTATAGAGGACATGGAATATGCACACAGTTTATGATAATGAGAGGATGTGATCACCACCAATCGGAAGGAAAACATATAATATTCTAGGATTCTGTGGCTAATTGCTTTGAAAAACAAGACAGCAGGCCTCAAATGGGGCCTTATGCAAAGTCCTGCATCCCAATCCAGGACTTCCTTACAGTTTGGCTCTCCAAGAAATGGAATCTCAAACCAGTCCACGAGGAATTGCCTGATCAGTACTGGCTAATCTGCCTGATAGACCCCTCCCCTAAAGGAAAACAGCCTTGCAATAACAAGCATGCTGTTTTCCTAATATAACCTCCTTATTTCTGCTCACTTCTGCCCACAAAAGTGTCTATATTTTGTATTTCCACTTGGTGCTCCCTTCTATCTCCTAGGGGTGATGCTATCCAACTGAACTGATTTTTGCTTAAACAAGTTCCTAAAAATTTTAATATTTCTCAGTTTATCTTTTAACCTTTCTGGTATGAGAAGAGGGAACTGAAGGAGACCCCACCCCTCCCAAAGGCCCCCAGAAGCAAAAGCAACTAGATTGGACACACCTGCTGAGCCCTTGAACTCTGCTTTCTTGCTGTCTCTGGAGTTGGTGAGTAAGTCCCTCTCAGATTCTACTTCTGAAGCTTTTCCAAGAGATTTCAGACTTTATTTGAGCACATCTTCTTCTTGACTGTCCAGAAACTGGCCAGAGTGGGTCTGTCTTAAAAAAAAAAAACTGGATTGGGACTGGGATTGGACTGGGTCAAGCTTAGAAATTGGACTGAATCTAGAGTCAGACTGGCTCTGTTAAGTTGGATTGTATCTAGTATGAGGCCTCAGGTAATAAAATTTTGTTTTAGGGCTGGACAAGCAGGCTAACTTTACCAAAGATAATCTTGAATCACAGTGGCCACAGTGGAAAACTTGTAACCTAGATAATCTTATCAAGTATGATGTGATCTAGAAAAAGAGGAGGGGGACCTCAGCCAAGAACTCATCATAAAGATAGAGGGAAAATGATTTTTCCTCCTCTAAAAGTTTAGATGACCAAGATGGGACCTACTGGATCACCCTGCTCACTCCAGAGCTTGCAGACAGGATCCTGGAAAAACTGCCAGAAGCCAGCAAAGGTAAGAATTCTAACCAACATCGGTTCTCTCATCACTATCTCCATCTGTGTTGCCTGGCTAATAGAGGAAGTAAAATTTCACTTTCTCCCTTCCTTGATGAATTTGGATTGGCAGGCAGAAAACATTCTTAAGAAATAGATCTTTGCATTGTGAATTTGAATAGCTGGTGGCTGCAGATCCCTTGTTTCTCAAGCACAGCCATTGCATTCCTGTCTCTCTTGTCCTGAGAACTTGACTTGGCAACAGCCAGTTTAGAGACCTAAACATTTTAGCTGGGAGGAAGTGTGGGTTGCACTCTATGTGTGGTAGGGTCCTATCCCTGTTGTCAGCTTTCCCGGGAATCATCTGAGCCTTTTTCTTTTCTTTTGGTTATCTTTGGGAGTACCTCTGGATCTTGGGAGGATAATATCTTTTGCACTCTGTGGGGATAGTTCTTGCCCCCATGGAGTTGTTGAATACTTACTGCCAGAAATATCTATGTACTGTTTGTCCAGCTGAATCCTGATGGAATATTCAAAGGAATTTTTTTTTTTTTTTTTTTGAGTAGCCCTCTGATTAGAGATTGGCCAAATGTGGAAACTGATGTTCAGAACCTGGTGGGAACTTTTTGTAAGGCCTTTTCCTCTAAGCTGAAGTGAAACTATGTCGCCAGAGGGAAAGAAATATTCTGAAGCCTTTGTGGAATAATTTACCTATGCACTCCACAGACACATAGCTCTAAATCTAGAACATAAGACCTTTTGATTTTTAACTTAGTTGAAGATCTTCTCCTGATGTAAAGAAGGGAATTGAGGATAACATTGTTGGATAGATGAGATGACCTCCATATCATTCAGATTGCCATTTGAGAAACTGAACCCACTACAGTATTCTTGCCTGGAGAATCCCATGGACAGGAGAACCTGGCAGAATATAGTCCATGGGGTCATGGAGCGTCAGACACGAATAAATGACTAAGTAGCATCAGCAGAGCTTGTAGTACTTGTCTTACAGATCAAGCCTTTTTAACAACATCCATTCTTTGTGCCTTTGAGATGGAAGTATTTACAGAGTCTTCTCTAGGAAGCAAGGAATTGTTATCAGGAGAGACAAAAAAAAGAAAAGGTTATTTTAAAAATAAGAACTATCAAAAATCTTAAAAGTCTCCTTTACAAATACTAATAAAATACTATCTGAGCAGGTAAACTTAACTTATTCCATCTTCCAGAAATACACTAGACCTGTTTTTTTTTTTTTTTAATAAACCAGTGAGTTTCATATTGTATCTTTTTCATGTCTAAAAGTTTTAAATTAGAAGAGCTCTGTTTGTACGTTTTTGTATTTCTGTATATGGATGCTATAGACAGTGATGTTTTTGTGTCTCTGAATGGTATTTCCAAAATTATTTTTTAAAAGTTCTACTTACTTGGCTTAAAGATGAACAAGCATTATACAAATCAAGTGTACTCTCAGAAACATAGACTAACCCATATGTTTTTCTAAATTCAGGCAATTGTACCTAGGTTTGATAAAAGTGAAGTAAGGTTTTATTATATCTGTTGTAAATTTTTCATTGAGAAAAATAACTTGGTGTGGTTAGGGAAGTTAAATAGAGGAAGTCTTGTTCAGGCTTCAATAGCAGGAGAGCAGGCCTCTGACCTTGCTACTGACCTGCCTGGGCACCGCTTGGATTCCATGCCTGCCTGAAAGCAAGCAAGTCAGGCAGCACTTTAGATAAGAGAGGGAGCGGGTCTTGGAATTCTTGAGCCCTGGAAGTCTGGCCAACTGCTGAGGGCTTAATAAAATCCTATGACTCACTAGCTGAAACAAATAGCATTGTAAAAAGACTAAAGTAAAACGCAGAGCTGCATTTTTGTGCCCAAAATGATAATACCAGTTTGTGGCCCGGGATAACAAGGGGGAGTCCCTGAAACTACACTTTGAAGACTCACCCATGGAGTGGACACACTTCCCAGGACCTTTTCCCAATCTGGACTCTAGACTGCTGTTAATGAGGGACTTCCCAGCATACTGTTTAAGTCCAGATGTTGGTCAGCCCAATTTGGTGATGTATGTGCTATTACTCTTCTCTATTCTTTCTCTTTCTCTTTTCTTTTAATGATTGTATATTGAAATTAAATTAAACAATCCTTGATTAAATACTGAAATTGTTTGTGTGAAATGAGAGCTTTCTTTTGTTAACAAATCCTTTGTACCTGAAACTAAACTTTCAGCCAAACAGTATGATGATATTTTAATAAGTAAATGAGATAAGAGCCTTTGGGTGAACTCCTTAGGAATAATTATATATTAGGAGTATCTACTTAAAAATAATCTTTCAAACCTATAAAGAGCTAATGTATAGCAGAGAGAACTACGCTCAATTACTATTAATAACCTATAATGCAAGAAAATAAATCACTTTACTCTTTCTCTGAAACTAGCACAACAA